>NC_069500.1:1187384590-1187434590 GCF_027579735.1 Bombina bombina
ATTTAAATGGACAGTCCAGTCCAAAATAAACATTCATGATTCAGATAGAGAATGCCATTTTAAACAAATTTTCCAGTTTACTTTTATCATCAATTTTGCTTTGTTCTCTTGGTATTCTTAGTTAAAAGCTAAACCTAGGAGGTTAATATGCTAATTTCTTAGCCCTTGAAGGCTGCCTCTTCTCTCAGGGCATTTTGACAGTTTTTCACCACTAGAGGGTGTTAGTTCATGTGTGTGATATAGATAACACTGTGCTCACGCACATGGAGTTCCAGTGAGCCAGCTCTGATTGGCAAAAATGGATGTCTGTCAAAAGAACTGAAATAAGGGGGCACATTGCAGAGGCTTAGATACAAGGTAATCACAGAGATAAAAAATGTATTTATATAACTGTGTTGGTTATGCAAAACTGGGGAATGGGTAATAAAGACATTATCTATCTTTTTAAACAATAAACATTCTGGTGTAGACTGTCCCTTTAACTACTAGGGTCTCTGATAGAGGCTGTATGTCAGTGAGGGGCAGCTATTTTAACTACCAAGGTCTCTGATAGAGGCTATCTGTGTCAGTGAGGGGCAGCTATTTTAACTACTAGGGTCTCTGATAGAGGCTGTCTGTGTCAGTGAGGGGCAGCTAATTTAACTACTAGGGTCTCTGATAGAGGCTGTCTGTGTCAGTGAGGGGCAGCTATTTTAACTACTAGGGTCTCTGATAGAGGCTATCTGTGTCAGTGAGGGGCAGCTATTTTAACTACCAAGGTCTCTGATAGAGGCTATATGTGTCAGTGAGGGGCAGCTAATTTAACTACTAGGGTCTCTGATAGAGGCTGTCTGTGTCAGTGAGGGGCAGCTAATTTAACTACTAGGGTCTCTGATAGAGGCTGTCTGTGTCAGTGAGGGGCAGCTAATTTAAAAAGACATTCCAACCAAAATTGGAACTCACATGGATGCATTTCTTTTTTTAGAAGCATTTTTGTCAATACATGTATATTGCAAATATGTTTATATTCAAATATGTAATTCGTCTATGTGCATTTACATTTTGACTGGAATGTCTCTTTAACTATAAGGGTCTCTGATAGAAACTGTCTGTGTCAGTGAGGGGCAGCTAATTTAACTATGAGGGTCTCTGATATAGACTGCCTGTGTCAGTGAGGGGCAGCTAATTTAACTATTAGGGTCTCTGATAGAGGCTGTCTGTGTCAGTGAGGGGCAGCTAAATTAACTATGAGGGTCTCTGATATAGACTGCCTGTGTCAGTGAGGGGCAGCTAATTTAACTATGAGGGTCTCTGATATAGACTGCCTGTGTCAGTGAGGGGCAGCTAATTTAACTATTAGGGTCTCTGATAGAGGCTGTCTGTGTCAGTGAGGGGCAGCTAATTTAACTACTAGGGTCTCTGATAGAGGCTATCTGTGTCAGTGAGGGGCAGCTATTTTAACTACCAAGGTCTCTGATAGAGGCTATCTGTGTCAGTGAGGGGCAGCTAATTTAACTACTAGGGTCTCTGATAGAGGCTGTCTGTGTCAGTGAGGGGCAGCTAATTTAACTACTAGGGTCTCTGATAGAGGCTGTCTGTGTCAGTGAGGGGCAGCTAATTTAAAAAGACATTCCAACCAAAATTGGAACTCACATGGATGCATTTCTTTTTTTAGAAGCATTTTTGTCAATACATGTATATTGCAAATATGTTTATATTCAAATATGTAATTCGTCTATGTGCATTTACATTTTGACTGGAATGTCTCTTTAACTATAAGGGTCTCTGATAGAAACTGTCTGTGTCAGTGAGGGGCAGCTAATTTAACTATGAGGGTCTCTGATATAGACTGCCTGTGTCAGTGAGGGGCAGCTAATTTAACTATTAGGGTCTCTGATAGAGGCTGTCTGTGTCAGTGAGGGGCAGCTAAATTAACTATGAGGGTCTCTGATATAGACTGCCTGTGTCAGTGAGGGGCAGCTAATTTAACTATGAGGGTCTCTGATATAGACTGCCTGTGTCAGTGAGGGGCAGCTAATTTAACTATTAGGGTCTCTGATAGAGGCTGTCTGTGTCAGTGAGGGGCAGCTAATTTAACTATGAGGGTCTCTGATAGAGGCTGTCTGTGTCAGTGAGGGGCAGATAATTTAACTATGAGGGTCTCTGATACAGACTGCCTGTGTCAGTGAGGGGCAGCTAAATTAACTATGAGGGTCTCTGATATAGACTGCCTGTGTCAGTGAGGGGCAGCTAATTTAACTATTAGGTCTCTGATAGAGGCTGTCTGTGTCAGTGAGGGGCAGCTAATTTAACTATGAGGGTCTCTGATAGAGGCTGTCTGTGTCAGTGAGGGGCAGATAATTTAACTATGAGGGTCTCTGATACAGACTGCCTGAGTCAGTGAGGGGCAGCTAATTTAACTATTAGGGTCTCTGATAGAGGCTGTGTCAGTGAGGGGCAGCTAAATTAACTATGAGGGTCTCTGATACAGACTGTCTGTGTCAGTGAGGGGCAGCTAATTAAACTATTAGGGTCTCTGATAGAGGATGTCTGTGTCAGTGAGGGGCAGCTAATTTAACTATTAGGGTCTTTGATAGAAACTGCCTGTGTCAGTGAGGGGCAGCTAATTTAACTATTAGGGTCTCTGATAGAGGATGTCTGTGTCAGTGAGGGGAGCTAAATTAACTATGAGGGTCTCTGATAGAGGCTGCCTGTGTCAGTGAGGGGCAGCTAATTTAACTATTAGGGTCTCTGATAGAGGCTGTCTGTGTCAGTGAGGGGAGCTAAATTAACTATGAGGGTCTCTGATAGAGGCTGCCTGTGTCAGTGAGGGGCAGCTAATTTAACTATTAGGGTCTTTGATAGAGGCTGTCTGTGTCAGTGAGGGGCAGCTAATTTAACTATTAGGGTCTTTGATAGAGGCTGTCTGTGTCAGTTAGGGGCAGTTAAATTCACTATGAGGGTCTCTGATACGGGATGTCTGTATCAATGAGGGGCAGCTAATTTAACTATTAGGGTCTCTGATACAGACTGTCTGTGTCAGTGAGGGGCAGCTAAATGAACTATTAGAGTATCTGCTAAAGGCTGTTTGTATCAGTGAGAGGCAGCTACTTTAAAAGGGTACAGTAAACAGTAAGAGATTGTAATAAACATTTTTTTCATTCTGCATAGAAAAATAAAAGTTTGCAATATAGGGCTCTATTTATCAGTGCCATCTCCAGAAAATAACTATAAAGGTGGCACTTCCCAGAGGCCCACTGTTGTGGGAGGGGCTGTGGTAGGAGGAACCGGGCAGTAAGTAGGCAGATAGTCAATCCACTGGGGAGTCAGGGTGGTTCGTGTGCATTTTTAAACAACTTTCCAGAGTTGCTTTGTTGTCTTGGTATTCTATGCTGCAGAGTAAATCTAGGGAGGCTCCTGGCAGAGTGCATTTGTCTTTAGCACTCTATAGCAGAAGTATTTGCAACAATGTAAAACACTGGTACCAACCAACAATGTTGTAAAACACTTCTGCTATAAAGTTCTAAAAACATGTACACGCTCCAGAGCTGTAATTCATCTATGTGCATTTACATTTTGACTGGAATGTCTCTTTAATTATAAGGGTCTCTGATAGAGACTGTCTGTGTCAGTGAGGGGCAGCTAATTTAACTATGAGGGTCTCTGATAGAGACTGTCTGTGTCAGTGAGGGGCAGCTAATTTAACTATTAGGGTCTCTGATAGAGACTGTCTGTGTCAGTGAGGGGCAGCTAATTTAACTATTAGGGTCTCTGATAGAGGCTGTCTGTGTCAGTGAGGGG
This sequence comes from Bombina bombina, assembly GCF_027579735.1. NCBI lineage: Eukaryota > Metazoa > Chordata > Amphibia > Anura > Bombinatoridae > Bombina > Bombina bombina. Next base: position 1,187,388,371 of record NC_069500.1, read on the forward strand.
CAGCTAATTTAACTATTAGGGTCTCTGATAGAGGCTGTCTGTGTCAGTGAGGGGCAGCTAATTTAACTATTAGGGTCTCTGATAGAGGCTGTCTGTGTCAGTGATGGGCAGCTAATTTAACTATTAGGGTCTCTGATAGAGGCTGTCTGTGTCAGTGATGGGCAGCTAATTTAACTATGAGGGTCTCTGATAGAAACTGTCTGTGTCAGTGATGGGCAGCTAAATTAACTATGAGGGTCTTTGATACAGACTGCCTGTGTCAGTGAGGGGCAGCAAATTAAAATATTAGGGTCTCTAATAGAAACTGCCTGTGTCAGTGAGGGGCAGCTAATTTAACTATTAGGGTCTCTGATAGAGGTTGTCTGTGTCAGTAAGGGGCAGCTAAATTAACTATGAGGGTCTCTGATAGAGGCTGTCTGTGTCAGTGATGGGCAGCTAATTTAACTATTAGGGTCTCTGATACAAACTGCCTGTGTCAGTGATGGGCAGCTAATTTAACAATTAGGGTCTCTGATAGAGGCTGTCTGTGTCAGTTAGGGGAGCTAAATTAAAAAGACATTCCAACCAATGTAAAAGACTGGTACCAACCAACAATGTTGTAAAACACTTCTGCTATAAAGTTCTAAAAACATGTGCACGCTCCTGAGCTTTTATGAACCTGCTTAGATTTACAACAAAGAATACCAGGAGGACAAAGCAAACCTGATAGTGGAAGTAAACTGATTTTGATTAAAGTGATTTTTGTGAAGCTTGTCCAAAGCAATGCAATCCCAGTAGAGGGAATGGGAGCTTGGACAAAATTGGTATGTGCTGTGACAGTTGTATGTATCCGCTTTATCATTAGAGAATGGCCATCATAAAGGAAGCAGAATATAAAGAATGCTACATCTCTTGCCATATGATACTGCAAAATAACCGGCCTAATAACACAATTTTTTAAACCTGGAAATAGAACGGGACCTTTGATTTCTAAAGGAAAAATGAAAACTAACTGTAAGATGTTTCCCTAATATATATGTACTGGCATCATTTATCTTTATATGTTTTTGTCCCTATGTCCCATTCTTATAGGCACCATTTTATATTCATTTAATATTTTAAATAAGAGTTAATATTGTTTTAAAGGTCTCATATTTTACACATTATTATTTATGATCAAAGAGAGGTCCAGTGGTTGCTCAACATGTTGATAATTGTGTGTAATACAAAACATACAGGTACATACATGCATTCACAATGTGCTGTAATTTCATATGGTTTACATATTTTTCACCAAAGAAGAGATGTGGAAACAGAAATGTAAAGCTTTAGTCACACTTGACAATTAAAACAAAACTGGATTTTTAAAATTACCTGAAAACTATCAAAGCCAGCTGAATAATAAATGTGTTAACACATATTGAAATAATGTAACTTTATTAATTAAATCATGACACTGACAATAACATGTTGCAGTAATATTTCTAACTGGCAGAAAACTAATGCTACTAAGCTATTGTTGTTTCGAACTTATTTAATTTTTTATTCCAGCTAACCACATCTCTAGTTTGCATGTGAACCATGTGAAATTAATTCAGACAAAATATTTGGGATGCTCAGTGGCCATAAGTGATTTACCCATATTAGATGGAAAGGGGGATTTGAGATGAAATGAGTCAAGATGATGAAAACAAAAAGAATGGAGGACAGAGCACCTTGAAAACAGAACGTATTATCTTGGGGATTGTTGTTAGTAGTGTCTATGTCCACATAAGAGGCACAAGATGTCATAGTTTCACAATCATTCTGGTACGCTGGGTAATGAATAGCACCATCTTGAGGCAACTGGTAAAAAGACTGATTTGCAGTGGCCAGAGGAAATGCTTTTAAAGAGGAGATCCTTTCAGGAACATCTGGAAGCAGCTCACTAATGAGTCTGTGTAGGATGCTGTTATCTGGCAAGCTTCCACGTCTCTTTTCAGCTTTTATTTGGTCACAAATATCCTGGAGTGCAGAATCCAGTGCTTCAAATACTGAAGTTTTACACCTGGTCTTCTCATCCTGTCTTTTTGGAGTTGAGGTCTTTTTTCTACGGAAAGGCACCGGGCTCACTAAGAATGCAATTTTGGAAAGACCAGAATCTGACTCTTGTTTACCCAAAGATTCACTTTTCTCCTGCTTAGCCCTTTCATGCTTTAACATAGTAGTAAAACGTGTGTATGATGCTGGGCACCTGCCTTTGCAAGAGCTGATGAGATGGCGGTGGTGGTGGTGGTGGTGATGGTGGTGGTGATGGTGATGTCCAGACCCATAGAAGCTCTCTGAAGAAGTAAATGAATAATGGTCAAAATCGCTTTCACTGCAAAATGAAGATCCCTCAATCTGAATAAAGTCACTCAAATCTGAAACAACCGCATCTGGGTCACTATCAGAAAACTCCACATTTGATCTTGGGATCTGGTCACTTGTTACCTCAATATGAACTGGAACAAGAGTTTTAGCCTTGCCATTGTGCTGTACCTGAGAAACATGTCTATCTTGGTTTTCATCATCCAGTAAAGACTCAATAGAAAAACGTCGCTTTGGGCAGGAACTATTGGTTGAAATATCCAAACTGACCGCAGACAACATTTCATCTCCAAGGTTTGGCATTGATTTTGATTTCTTTATGAGCTGCTCAAATTCTGATATCCTTGTTGGGACCATATCTCTTGGGACCTCTTCAGATATTGTCCTCCAACCTGAAAACATGCACTTTTGTTGTTCCTGCTCATATTGTAGTATCCGAGACTTTACAGAACAAATAACTTCAGAGCCCATTAAGTCTTTACGATTTATGCGATGCATTTTTTTATATAATTTCAGGAACCCAGGAGTGTCATGGGCTGATTTATGGCGAACCCTTGACCTATTTGTAGGACAGCCCTCATATGCAAAGGAAGTGCCCCAAGACATGGGACAACCTTGTTTAGGTTTTTCTTCACACAGAAGGGAGCCCATGCTCTCAGATTTGGTCTGCGTGTTAGAAAAGTCATTGTGATTCTCTGCCAACAAGTCATCACAACTCCTAGATTTGATTTTTGGTGATGCTGATTCCTCTGTACTACTCCACACTTCTGCATTTTGCCGTGTCATTTGCCAGCCATTTTTAAAACTGATTGCTCGTTTTGTATCATCAGGCACAGCTAAATGGCAACGGTAGCCTCTACAACAATCTGAGCCATTTTGATTGTGAACTGAGTAAGAAAAAAGGGGTGGATACATTCTGCTAACATCCCCACCTTCATAATCCAAGGAGCAGCATGATAAAAGAAAGATATTTCCAGAAATTAACATAGTGGTAGAGACAGAAAAGGCATCAGCAACAGAAGGAAACAAAAATAAAGTATTCAAGGAGAATTTGAAAGTGTTAGTTCTTAACTATTTAAAAAAATATATTTCATAATAGTTGTAATCTATGTATTTCTTTTTCTAGATACATTAAAATAAACATGCCCCCCTCAAATTGACAACATACCGACACACAGATGAAACTTCTGAGATTTAGACAATAATTTAATCAATTAAAACTAATATGCTTTTTACAAACAGTGTTCTACAAATCATTTATTTTCAGTTCAAGAAGAAATAGAATTTTTAGAAATGCTAAATATTATAATTGTTCTTCAGATATGATAATCAGGGAACTGGCTGTCATGCTTGTACTTAAATAAAGGATAGATGGCGCTGTTACATCTCACAAAAGAATATATACAGCTAAAATGTATTAACACCAGCTGCCTGCTTCAACACCATACCTGTAAACAAACATTACAGTGCTGCAGATTTCTTACCTTTTGCTCTGGAGGGGGAAGAAGGAGATGAGTTAATGGCAGTCTTTTTCAGGGTATGGTTGGTGCCTTGGGCATCTGTGCGGCTTTGACTGGCTCTGTGTGCCCTCTGATGGCCGACACTGGGCTCAGACTTCCTCCTTTTTCTGTAATCACTGGCCAAACTTATAAAATATAATAATGACACTGATTAAAAAACTATTCATAGTGACATTAATGAAGAAATTCGGCATCTGCAATTTGTACCTATTGTTTATTTTATCTCCATGGAAACAATTTATTACATTGATGCTTAATGTGCCAGTATGTCTTGTCCCTTGTGAATAATCAGGGCTTTCATCCAAACCTCACTCCCACAAGTCAATATAAAGATGCAGTGTAATCAGAGCGTGACACTGCGGCTCTCTGATGAATGACTCCAGCTTTGATTTGTAATTTCACTGGCACATAAAATTGTGAAAATAGAGGGAATTTAAAGGATCTGCCGAGCTAGTGGCCCTTTCCAATTCTGTAATAAGAAGCAATTCCACAAATGCTTAGCTTGCAGATTTAAGATGAAGACTCACAAACTGTGTTAAATTGAAATCTTATATAATTATAATACGGTACAAACCTGCAGACTTGATAATTCTCCTACAGTTTTTTACAATTTGCTTTGTTTTTTGCTGCTGTGCTTGTCTAATCATATAAATATTACAAATACTATAATATTATAATAGCTACCTATTTGCAACACAGTATCTCACGTTTATAAAATGTGAGGCCCCCCTTACCCACCAGGACCCTAATGCCAATGACGTCTTTCATCCCCTGTAGGTGGTCCTGTTGACACTTAGATAATGATAATGTTTAAAGGGACATCTTTTGTGATTTAGAAAGAGCATGCAATTTTAAACAACTAATTTTCTTCATTCTCTTGATATCCTTTGCTGAAAAACATATCTAGATAGGCTTAGTAGCTGCTGATTGGTGGCTGCACATAGATGCCTTGTGTGATTGGCTCACCCATGTGCATTGCTATTTTAAATGATACCTAAAGAATTAAGGAAATTAGACATTAGAAGTAAATTGGAATGTTGTTTAAAATTGTTTTCTCTATCTGAATCATGAAAGAAAAAATGTGTGTTTAATGTCTCTTATTGCCCAAGTAAGGCCTCATGGGAAGACAGTCCAATGAAACAAGAATAATTTGCAGTAACAGGGAAATTAGGATACTTCCCTGATGCTTGGTGGTGTTTGAATGAAACCAATGAGAAAGTTAAAGGGACAGTCTAGTCAAAATTAAACTTTCATGATCCATATAGGGTGTGCAATTTTAAACAACTTTCCAATTTACTTTTATCATCAAATTTGCTTTGTTCCCTTGGTGGTATGTTTGAAAAGCTAAACCTAGGTAGGCTCAAACTGATTTCTAAACCGTTAAAAACCGCCTCCTAGCTCAGAGCATTTTGAAAGTTTTTCACAGTTAGACAGTACTAGTTCATGTGTGTCATATAGATAACACTATCCTCACTCCCGTGGTGTTATTTAGGAGTCTGTACTGATTGGCTAAACTGCATATCTGTTAAAAGCACTGAGAAAAGGGGGCAGTCTGCAGAGGCTTAGATACAAGGTAATTACAGAGGTAAAACATATATTAATATAACAGTGTTGGTTACGCAAAACTGGTGAATGGGTAATAACAATTCTGGTGTAGACTGTCCCTTTAAAGGGAAAAGTACACACCTTGTAATTACAAAACCTGTCTTCTTGCTATAAAATAACATATCAGCCAAATCTAAACATTTTGTTTGCTGCAAATGTTTTTCAAAAGCCAAGCTCCACCCATCATGAGCCTTGCCTGGAAAAGCCAATTTGGGACTGAATCTGCAGATATCCAGTAAACCGAACTGTATGACTCAAACTGGCTTACCAACAAGCACAATGAGAACTGTTAATTAACCATATAACGAAACATGCTTTTAGATAGTACATGCAAGAGTAAAATAATCTGTTTAGGTGCACACCTTATTAGTCATACTGGGTTTAATATCCATATGCATGAGAATGATTTAGATGGCTATATTTATTAAGATCAGTATGTTCTCCCTAATTTCTTACCTGGAAGGTCTTTCCATGATTTTGTCTATGGATGGCTGGTACAAGGAGGTCTGTAAAACAGAAATAAATGTAAAATATTTTAAACTTAAATGTACACTCTTGCGCATGACTGTTAGGTATGGTGGTTTTACACAAACGTCACCATTTTCTTCTAACTTGCAACATGACAAATAAAAGTACAAGTTGGCAAATTAATAAATACAATTTGTGGTATTTAACATTTTTGGCATATTGAGTCTAAGGATGAAAATAAAGTATGTACATTCTCAAAGCAAAGGTAAAAGGATAAAAGAATATAACAAATATAGTTTAAATATAACCTTGGTTGCCAACGCTGGGATGTGATGTGGATGTGTGTGGGTTTACATAAACGGACTGCATGCCGCACGTGCACACTTATGAACAGGATCATTCTTTGCTGCAATAAACTAAAATAAGCTTTATTTGGATCCTGATTCCTAGCCTACTTCTGAACTGAAAAAATATTTAAAAAGAGAGAGAACAACTAAGAAGCTGGTTTTATGATATGGTGCCCTCTCTTTTAGCCTGATTTTGACCCACAATAAGCCATTACACTGGATTACATTGTCACACCAATACTTCTGTTTATTAAACAAATAGAAATAAGCAAATAACAGTAAAGCTAATTACACGAGATGCTTAATAAAGAAAAAACACAGGTAATATAATGTTTTATGCACAACTAGGGTTTTGGTGAGAGGTGTAATTACACCTGCTAAAAACTTAGGGGTCCATGTACAAAGTAGTGGAAGCTACTCTGGAGCCCTTGCGGGGCAGTTTTGCACATGTGAGCCTGCTTCCCGCAACCTATGAGGTGGCAAAGAGAAATCACTGAGAGCTTGCTCACTCTCGGTGATTGACAGTGCCTTCTCTCACACGATTGGTCGTTGTTAGTGAAGGGACGGATATTATACACTCAGTGGAGTGTGTAATTCTGCATACAATCCAGCGGACGAACAGATCCGCTGCCCGTATGCGGCGAAGGCGTGTGATCGGCTTCTCAAGTTTTGGCCTATAACTGTATGCGGGTATTACATTTACTTCCTGCAACTCTGTCAGAATTTGATAACATATTTACAGGGACATTATTTATATATATATTTCATTTCAACAGATCTATTATTATTATTATTATTATTAATTATATAGGGCTAGATAGTGGAGCGCTATCTTAAGGTGCGCCCGTAAAGGGGCATATTTTCCCGTTTACAGGCGCACGTTAAATAACCAGCCATTACAAGCAGTTGGTTAATGCTCCCGTGAGCTCACGGTTTCACTTTGCGCTAAACGCAATTAACTAGAGGTCAGACCTTTGGCTAATGAAAAAAATGTGTCCCAATTGACCCCAAAATAAAGAGTACAGTACATTAAAAAATAAAGATGGGCATTTTTATTTAGAAAAAAAATGTGCTACAAAAAAATAAAAATAACATACATTATAATTATTTTTTTCATGTAACAAACATAAACATATAGTTATTCAAAAATGTAGGTAGAAGAGACTCAGACCTACATGTATGTATATATGTGTTTATATAATAAATTAAAGTTAATTTAACAGTGTTCCAAACCTATACAGTGTCTAAGTGTTAATGCTGTAAAGTTATTTTTACACAACAAAGCTCTAGTTAAGTTACCCATAACAAGATCCTAATAAATGCCCTACCATAACAAAAACATATGGAGAATTTGTTAAATTAATATCAAACCCCAAAAAAATATTTCATGATTCAGATAGAGCATGTGATTTTAAACCACTTTCTAATTTACTTTTATTATCAATTTTTTCTTCATTCTCTTGGTATCTTTTGTAGAAAAAAAAGAGACAGTATACTTAGTAGCCGGCCCATTTCTGGAGCACTATATGGCAGCAGTTTTGCAAGAATGTTATGCATTTACAAGAGCACTAGAGGGCAGCACTATTTCCTGTCATGTAGCGCTCCAGATGTCTACCAAGGTATCTCTTATTATTTGTGATACATTGTTAAAGTGAAGGTCCATTTTGATGAATTAGTGTGCGGTTTTTAATAAACCTATTAAAAACAAGGGCACTTTAATTCATCAAAATTGACATTTCACTGTTTTCTTCAAAAACTTACCTTTTAATCCTGGCAGCCGCTCCAGCACTTCCTCCACCCGTCGCAAGCCGTCTTCGCGGGTCCAAAATGACGAATCCGGCTTCCTCCAATCACAGCATTGCATCAGGCCAAGATTCCCCCAGGGGGGGGGAAGCTGTGATTGGAGGAAGCCTGATTCGTCATTTCTGACGTCTGCAGAGGCTTCCGATGGTCGGGGGAATCGTTGGAGCGGTATTCAGGATTAAAATGTACGTTTTTAAAGAAAACAGTGAAATGACAATTTTGATAAATTAAAGTGCCCTTGTTTTTAATAGGTTTATTAAAAACCGGGCACTAATTCATCAAAATGGACCTTCACTTTAACAATGTATCACAAATAATACATTAAATAATCAAACGGCAAAATACCCTAAAGAATATGCAGAATAAATTTATGCAATCCAGCTACAATAACATAATCAGTGATATGTACATACAGCTAGTGTTAGAAAACAATATAAAATATACACATTTGTGTAAATACTTTTCTTGTTTATAATCAAGCATCCTTAAATGGCAACACATGAAATTCCAATTTCTTTATTAATAGTAAGGAAAATGAATTCCCAATATATCACTGAAAACTACTGTGCCTATACATAGAATGACAGTTATGTGTTTGGCACTGAAGATATTTGGAGAAAGCAGATAAAGTGACTTAGCCAAGGTCAAAAGGTCATATAAGGGCTTACACTTAAAAGGTAATGGCAATACCCCTATGTTACTGCTGTTTAAATAAATGTTTAGGAAATGGTACTGAAAAGGTGATTAATAATGTTATTGTGCACATAGCTAAAAATAGCAGATTTTAATGGGATGAATGGGAATTTAATGTCCTTGTAAAACTCCTGTTTTGCCATAGGCAAAATCATTTTCATTATATGTGGATATGATCTTTCCTAAAAGACATTTAATACTGTTCCTAAATAGTTTGTACTTGTTAAGTGAAATCCATCATAAGGTGACAACAACCCTTTAAAGCAACCACTTAATTTGTTGCCAAGATTGCAGATAGAATTAGGCACATTGTGGAGCCAGACTGACCATTAACATGCATCATGCTCTTAATATTAGACAGCCCAGTGCCCTATATATAGAGAAAAGAGAGATATTCTACTAATTATAACTTAATAGGGCATGACAGGCTCTTACTAAATGATTTCTGTAATGCCTCATGCAGAATTAAAAGGGCACTGTAGTATTTTTTTTATCTAAATGGACTTTTCAAAATGTATTGTTTTTTCAGGGAGATTGCTTGTTCCTTTATTGAATCCTGTCAGAATTCCAGAGGTGTGTCCTTTTCTACCCATCAGCGACCACATGACATAGATTTACGCCCCATTGGGTTAAGGGGTTAAAATTAAGAACAGTGCCGGATTGGCCTGCTGGGATACCGGGACTTTTCCCGGTGGGCTGCCATTGCCATAGGGCTGCAACCCTTGTCAGGAGCGAGCCTTGTGTGCATGCATAGCGTATGTCTTCAAGGCCACTCCATTCCTGATGAAGGTTGAGGCCTGTAGAGCCAAAACAATGCCCTAGGCAAGGTAGGAGTGGAGGCAAGGACGGGGGACTTCTGGGGCAGGTCTTCAAACATTAAGGATGAGGCATAGGCACTTTTCCCCATAAAAAATATTTAAAATGTTATTTTTTAACTGTGCTAGTATAACAATGTCTATAATCCATGCTGGATTTTGTCTGTCTTTAAGCCAATTCCATACTTTGACTTGCTGTGAAAAGCTAACTGCTTTGGGGCTAAGCAGACCTCCCATCCAACCATTCAGTTGACACCTATGTCCCCACCTCAATAATGGAATGCCCCTTCCCTTGTGCTACCCCCAACCATTAACCTCTGGCAGTGTCCCTGACAAACGCAGGCATGGAGGGAGGTTGAGAAAGACATAACCTAATTAGATTAAGTTATGGTTCTTTAAACGTTTTCTTTTTTTTTTTAACATGGGAAGACATTGTATATAAAAATAAGACAAGTAAGTTAGTTTTAAAAGAACAGAACATTAAATCACATTTATTCTCTTTTATATATGCTTGTAAACATTGTGAAAGCCAGCAATGAAAGACCACTCCAGCAAACTATAATGAATTATTACAGCTAATATAAAAGCAAACATGTAAAAGAGATATAATTACACACCTACCCAGTGGTATGAAAAGAATGTTAGAGGGATATTCTGACAGATCCGAGCATTAAATAAAGACCCAATACCAATAGAGGCTCAGTTGGTGCAGTAGCAGACAAATACAATTACTTATACTTCAGCAGCAGAATAATATGTCTACATTGTGCAAGTTATCACATTCTGAGGAATGCTACTGGTGTGATTGCTAATAATAGGTCAATGCACTAAATCATTTCAGCAAACACACCCACTTGGCAGATCTAATATTTACAATTGTGATTGGGCAATATTTCTTGTGGAGGTGCAAACTCTTCCCTACGAGAACATTTATATTTACCTATGTGGAAGATACATGTATATGTGATGTGTTGAATATATATTTTCTAAGTGTGAGGGTTCTGTTGAACATTCAGATAAAGGTACATTAGACACAAAATGTGATCATTTTCCTTTTCTGGAAATTGAACTAAAAAAATTGTGGTTTCTTTCATGTAATTAGCAAGAGTCCATGAGCTAGTGACGTATGGGATATACATTCCTACCAGGAGGGGCAAAGTTTCCCAAACCTCAAAATGCCTATAAATACACCCCTCACCACACCCACAATTCAGTTTTACAAACTTTGCCTCCGATGGAGGTGGTGAAGTAAGTTTGTGCTAGATTCTACGTTGATATGCGCTCCGCAGCATCCTCTCAGCGTGCAGTGAATGTCAGAGGGATGTGAGGAGAGTATTGCCTATTTGAATGCAGTGATCTCCTTCTACGGGGTCTATTTCATAGGTTCTCTGTTATCGGTCGTAGAGATTCATCTTTTACCTCCCTTTTCAGATCGACGATATACTCTTATATATACCATTACCTCTGCTGATTCTCGTTTCAGTACTGGTTTGGCTTTCTACAAACATGTAGATGAGTGTCCTGGGGTAAGTAAATCTTATTTTCTGTGACACTCTAAGCTATGGTTGGGCACTTTGTTTATAAAGTTCTAAATATATGTATTCAAACATTTATTTGCCTTGACTCAGAATGTTCAACTTTCCTTATTTTTCAGACAGTCAGTTTCATATTTGGGATTATGCATTTGAATTATTCATTTTTTCTTACCTTCAAAAATTTGACTCTTTTTTCCCTGTGGGCTGTTAGGCTCACGGGGGCTGAAAATGCTTCATTTTATTGCGTCATTCTTGGCGCTGACTTTTTTGGCGCAAAAATTATTTTCCGTTTCCGGCGTCATACGTGTCGCCGGAAGTTGCGTCATTTTTTGACGTTATTTTGCGCCAAAAATGTCGGCGTTCTGGATGTGGCGTCATTTTTGGCGCCAAAAGCATTTAGGCGCCAAATAATGTGGGCGTCTTATTTGGCGCTAAAAAATATGGGCGTCGCTTTTGTCTCCACATTATTTAAGTCTCATTTTTCATTGCTTCTGGTTGCTAGAAGCTTGTTCTTTGGCATTTTTTCCCATTCCTGAAACTGTCATTTAAGGAATTTGATCAATTTTGCTTTATATGTTGTTTTTTCTCTTACATATTGCAAGATGTCTCACGTTGCATCTGAGTCAGAAGATACTACAGGAAAATCGCTGTCTAGTGCTGGATCTACCAAAGCTAAGTGTATCTGCTGTAAACTTTTGGTAGCTATTCCTCCGGCTGTTGTTTGTATTAATTGTCATGACAAACTTGTTAATGCAGATAATATTTCCTTTAGTAAAGTACCATTGTCTGTTGCAGTTCCTTCAACATCTAAGGTGCAGAATGTTCCTGATAACATAAGAGATTTTGTTTCTGAATCCATCAAGAAGGCTATGTCTGTTATTTCTCCTTCTAGTAAACGTAAAAAATCTTTTAAAACTTCTCTCCCTACAGATGAATTTTTAAATGAACATCATCATTCTGATTCTGATGACTCTTCTGGTTCAGAGGATTCTGTCTCAGAGATTGATGCTGATAAATCTTCATATTTATTTAAAATGGAATTTATTCGTTCTTTACTTAAAGAAGTATTAATTGCTTTAGAAATAGAGGATTCTGGTCCTCTTGATACTAATTCTAAATGTTTAGATAAGGTATTTAAATCTCCTGTGGTTATTCCAGAAGTTTTTCCTGTTCCTAATGCTATTTCTGCAGTAATTTCCAAAGAATGGGATAAATTGGGTAATTCATTTACTCCTTCTAAACGTTTTAAGCAATTATATCCTGTTCCGTCTGACAGGTTAGAATTCCCTAAAGTTGATGGGGCTATTTCTACCCTTGCTAAACGTACTACCATTCCTACGTCAGATGGTACTTCGTTTAAAGATCCTTTAGATAGGAAAATTGAATCCTTTCTAAGAAAAGCTTATCTGTGTTCAGGTAATCTTCTTAGACCTGCTATATCATTGGCTGATGTTGCTGCAGCTTCAACTTTTTTGGTTGGAAACTTTAGCGCAACAAGTAACAAATCATGATTCTCATGATATTATTATTCTTCTTCAGCATGCTAATAATTTTATCTGTGATGCCATTTTTGATATTATCAGAGTTGATGTCAGGTTTATGTCTCTAGCTATTTTAGCTAGAAGAGCTTTATGGCTTAAGACTTGGAATGCTGATATGGCTTCTAAATCAACTCTACTTTCCATTTCTTTCCAGGGTAACAAATTATTTGGTTCTCAGTTGGATTCTATTATCTCAACTGTTACTGGTGGGAAAGGAACTTTTTTACCACAGGATAAAAATTTAAAGGTAAAAACAGGGCTAATAATCGTTTTCGTTCCTTTCGTTTCAACAAAGAACAAAAGCCTGATCCTTCATCCTCAGGAGCAGTTTCAGTTTGGAAACCATCTCCAGTCTGGAATAAATCCAAGCCTACTAGAAAGGCAAAGCCTGCTTCTAAGTCCACATGAAGGTGCGGCCCTCATTCCAGCTCAGCTGGTAGGGGGCAGGTTATGTTTTTTCAAAGAAATTTGGATCAATTCTGTTCACAATCTTTGGATTCAGAACATTGTTTCAGAAGGGTACAGAATTGGTTTCAAGATGAGACCTCCTGCAAAGAGATTTTTTCTTTCCCGTGTCCCAGTAAATCCAGTGAAAGCTCAAGCATTTCTGAATTGTGTTTCAGATCTAGAGTTGGCTGGAGTAATTATGCCAGTTCCAGTTCCGGAACAGGGGATGGGGTTTTATTCAAATCTCTTCATTGTACCAAAGAAGGAGAATTCCTTCAGACCAGTTCTGGATCTAAAAATATTGAATCGTTATGTAAGGATACCAACGTTCAAGATGGTAACTGTAAGGACTATCTTGCCTTTTGTTCAGCAAGGGAATTATATGTCCACAATAGATTTACAGGATGCATATCTGCATATTCCGATTCATCCAGATCATTATCAGTTCCTGAGGTTCTCTTTTCTGGACAAGCATTACCAGTTTGTGGCTCTACCGTTTGGCCTAGCTACAGCTCCAAGAATTTTTACAAAGGTTCTCGGTGCCCTTCTGTCTGTAATCAGAAAACAGGGTATTGTGGTATTTCCTTATTTGGACGATATCTTGGTACTTGCTCAGTCTTTACATTTAGCAGAATCTCATACGAATCGACTTGTGTTGTTTCTTCAAGATCATGGTTGGAGGATCAATTTACCAAAAAGTTCTTTGATTCCTCAGACAAGGGTAACCTTTCTGGGTTTCCAGATAGATTCAGTGTCCATGACTCTGTCTTTAACAGACAAGAGACGTCTAAAATTGATTGCAGCTTGTCGAAACCTTCAGTCACAATCATTCCCTACGGTAGCCTTATGCATGGAAATTCTAGGTCTTATGACTGCTGCATCGGACGCGATCCCCTTTGCTCGTTTTCACATGCGACCTCTTCAGCTCTGTATGCTGAATCAATGGTGCAAGGATTACACAAAGATATCTCAATTAATATCTTTAAAACCGATTGTTCGACACTCTCTAACGTGGTGGACAGATCACCATCGTTTAATTCAGGGGGCTTCTTTTGTGCTTCCGACCTGGACTGTAATTTCAACAGATGCAAGTCTCACAGGTTGGGGAGCTGTGTGGGGATCTCTGACGGCACAAGGAGTTTGGGAATCTCAGGAGGTGAGATTACCGATCAATATTTTGGAACTCCGTGCAATTTTCAGAGCTCTTCAGTTTTGGCCTCTTCTGAAGAGAGAATCGTTCATTTGTTTTCAGACAGACAATGTCACAACTGTGGCATACATCAATCATCAAGGAGGGACTCACAGTCCTCTGGCTATGAAAGAAGTATCTTGAATTTTGGTTTGGGCGGAATCCAGCTCCTGTCTAATCTCTGCGGTTCATATCCCAGGTATAGACAATTGGGAAGCGGATTATCTCAGTCGCCAAACGTTGCATCCGGGCGAATGGTCTCTTCACCCAGAGGTATTTCTTCAGATTGTTCAAATGTGGGAACTTCCAGAAATAGATCTGATGGCGTCTCATCTAAACAAGAAACTTCCCAGGTATCTGTCCAGATCCCGGGATCCTCAGGCGGAGGCAGTGGATGCATTATCACTTCCTTGGAAGTATCATCCTGCCTATATCTTTCCGCCTCTAGTTCTTCTTCCAAGAGTAATCTCCAAGATTCTGAAGGAATGCTCGTTTGTTCTGCTGGTAGCTCCGGCATGGCCTCACAGGTTTTGGTATGCGGATCTTGTCCGGATGGCCTCTTGCCAACCGTGGACTCTTCCGTTAAGACCAGACCTTCTGTCTCAAGGTCCTTTTTTCCATCAGGATCTGAAATCCTTAAATTTAAAGGTATGGAGATTGAACGCTTGATTCTTGGTCAAAGAGGTTTCTCTGACTCTGTGATTAATACTATGTTACAGGCTCGTAAATCTGTATCTAGAGAGAAATATTATAGAGTCTGGAAGACTTATATTTCTTGGTGTCTTTCTCATCATTTTTCTTGGCATTCTTTTAGAATACCGAGAATTTTACAGTTTCTTCAGGATGGTTTAGATAAGGGTTTGTCCGCAAGTTCCTTGAAAGGACAAATTTCTGCTCTTTCTGTTCTTTTTCACAGAAAGATTGCTATTCTTCCTGATATTCATTGTTTTGTACAAGCTTTGGTTCATATAAAACCTGTCATTAAGTCAATTTCTCCTCCTTGGAGTTTGAATTTGGTTCTGGGGGCTCTTCAAGCTCCTCCATTTGAACCTATGCATTCATTGGACATTAAATTACTTTCTTGGAAAGTTTTGTTCCTTTTGGCCATCTCTTCTGCCAGAAGAGTCTCTGAATTATCTGCTCTTTCTTGTGAGTCTCCTTTTCTGATTTTTCATCAGGATAAGGCGGTGCTGCGAACTTCTTTTGAATTTTTACCTAAAGTTGTGAATTCCAACAACATTAGTAGAGAAATTGTGGTTCCTTCATTATGTCCTAATCCTAAGAATTCTAAGGAGAAATCGTTGCATTCTTTGGATGTTGTTAGAGCTTTGAAATATTATGTTGAAGCTACTAAATCTTTCCGAAAGACTTCTAGTCTATTTGTTATCTTTTCCGGTTCTAGAAAAGGCCAGAAAGCTTCTGCCATTTCTTTGGCATCTTGGTTGACATCTTTAATTCATCTTGCCTATGTTGAGTCGGGTAAAACTCCGCCTCAGAGGATTACAGCTCATTCTACTAGGTCAGTTTCTACTTCCTGGGCGTTTAGGAATGAAGCTTCGGTTGATCAGATTTGCAAAGCAGCAACTTGGTCCTCTTTGCATACTTTTACTAAATTCTACCATTTTGATGTATTTTCTTCTTCTGAAGCAGTTTTTGGTAGAAAAGTACTTCAGGCAGCGGTTTCAGTTTGAATCTTCTGCTTATGTTTTTCATTAAACTTTATTTTGGGTGTGGATTATTTTCAGCAGGAATTGGCTGTCTTTATTTTATCCCTCCCTCTCTAGTGACTCTTGTGTGGAAAGATCCACATCTTGGGTAATCATTATCCCATACGTCACTAGCTCATGGACTCTTGCTAATTACATGAAAGAAAACATAATTTATATAAGAACTTACCTGATAAATTCATTTCTTTCATATTAGCAAGAGTCCATGAGGCCCGCCCTTTTTTTGTGGTGGTTATGATTTTGTATAAAGCACAATTATTCCAATTCCTTATTTTATATGCTTTCGCACTTTTTTATCACCCCACTTCTTGGCTATTCGTTAAACTGAATTGTGGGTGTGGTGAGGGGTGTATTTATAGGCATTTTGAGGTTTGGGAAACTTTGCCCCTCCTGGTAGGAATGTATATCCCATACGTCACTAGCTCATGGACTCTTGCTAATATGAAAGAAATGAATTTATCAGGTAAGTTCTTACATAAATTATGTTTTTTCCACTGCCCCCAGAGAGACTGGAGTACTACTAGCAAAATGCAGCAGCCTGACCCTGCAACATTCTACACAGTGATTGTTTTATTGCAGGATCTTATTTATATCTGTCATTAAAGGGACAGTGTACTCCAAAATTGTTAGTGTTTAAAAAGATAGAAAATCCCTTTATTGCCCATTCCCCAAATTGTGCACAACCAACACAGTTATATTAATATACTTTCTACCTCTGTGATTACCTTGTATCTAAGCCTTTGCAGACTGCCCCCCTTATCTCAGGGCTATTTACAGACTTGTATTTTAGACAATTAATGCTGGTTAATGCATAATTCCACAGGAGTGAGCACAATGCTATCTATATGGCAGACTTTAACTAGCCCTGCCTGGCTGAGAAAAGCTCTAAAAATGCATAGGATAAGAGGTGACCTACAGTGGCTTAGAAACAGGCAGAAATTTAGAGGTTTAAAGGTTATAAAGTATATGAATATAACAATGTTGGTTGTGCAAAGCTGGGGAATGGGTAGTAAAGGCATTATCTCTCTTCTTAAACAATACAAATGTTGGTGCAGACTGTTCCTTTAAATGGCCACAATAAAGGAGATAAGAAGAACAACACTAAATGCTTTTCAATGTGTATGTCACTGGGCTGTAAAACAATGCAAATATTGCTAACAAAAGGTTGCTTAAAATATTTTAAAACATTTGGGGCCAGATTACGAGTGGAGCACTAACAGTAACGCGTAAGCAATAAGGGCTTTATTGCGGGTGTTTGCACTTGTATTGTTTACTGCTTGTATAACAATTTGAAAGTGAATGAGATCGCTTGAGCACAGTCGCAATTTACACTAGAATGATTAGCGCGTTCTCAAAGCTCTGGTTGACTGTTTTGCAAAACTAAAAAGTTGCACAAAACACATGAAAAATACATTACAAAGTACAGCTACACTCATAATAACACCATCTAATAAAATTATTCAAACAAAATATTGCACACAAAAAAAGGCAGGCACAGCGCTTTAACATAAAGATGCATACATATACATGTCTAATGATGTATATGTATATATAAATATATATATATATATATATAAATATATATATATATATATATATATATATATATATATATATATATATATATATATATATATATATATATATATATATATATATATATATATATAAAGAAAGCAATAGGTCCAGCACAAATCAACAGTTCAGGAATAGTTAGCAGAGTGCACGGTAGCCAGAGGGTCCTGCTCACCTCCAATATATAAATCCAAAAGGAAAAAAAGTAGATGGCTCCAGCACTGTTTTTTAAAAAATGAAATAACCTTTATTAAGGTGACATAATGAACGGGTAACGCAGACCTTTAATCATGCATGATTAAGGGTCTGCGTTACCCGAAACGTCGCTGTCTGTTCATTATGTCACCTTAATAAAGGTTATTTCATTTTTAAAAAAACAGTGCTGGAGCCATCTACTTTTTTCCTTTTGGATTTATATATATATATATATATATATATATATATATATATACATATACAGGTGGCCCTCGGTTTACACCAATTCAATTTGCGCCGTTTCAGAATAACAACCTTTTTTTTCAGTCATGTGACTGCTATTGAAAAGCATTGAAAAGCAGTGCACTAATTAAAATAGCCAGTAGGTGGAGCTGTCCGCTTGTGTTGCAGCAAAGTTATGCAAGCTTAGCAGATCTGAAATTAATCTGTGTACACAGAACAGACATTAGCTATCGACCAGCTTTCAAAGCAGCAAGATCTAGCAGCCACTTCCCTATTATCTTCCTGTCCAGCTGCTTGAGGTGAGGGTGCCTAACTGCTTAATCAGTCCAGATTGAAATGCATAGAATAGGTGCAGACCCAATATTATCTAACATGCTAACAATGCAGAGAACTGTTTGCAGAAAAATGCAAGTAAAAAAATGTTTTTGTTCATTAAACTTAGTTTGATGATACAGTCTGTTGTGTGATTATTTTATTAGGTTTATAATGCTGTTTAGCATTTAAACTCTTCATTTCGAAGCTTTAAAAATAATATATTAGGTGTAACTTGTGTGCATTGGAGCCCTTTGCAATCAAGTAGATAAAAACATGTAAAAGCATATTTATGCAATATTCATATTTAATAAAAGTGTTATACTGTGTATTTACTGTAAATATTTCACATTCCAATGTTCTTTACATAGCAGAATATATATTGTAGAAATATTTATTAATAAATAGAACATATTCTTCTATGTGAAGAACATTGTAATGTGAATTATTCATATTTTCATTTCGGGTTAGCGCACATGAAAATATGCGATCGAGTTTCCTTGCATGTTGGTTGTTAGATTTTTTTTTAGCCACCAATCAGCAAGCACAACCCAAGTGCTGAACCAGAAATGGGCTGGCTCTTTAGCTTAGATTCCTGCTTTTTTTAATGAAGATAGTAAGAGAACAAAGAAAAATTGATAATAGAGCATGCAATTTTAAGAAACTTTCTAATTTACAACTATCTGAACCATGAAAGAAAATATTTGGGCTTAGTGTCCCTTTTTAAAGTCTCTTTACAGTGGGGTGTGAATACTTAGGACATTTTGAGGTAAAATATCTTTATTTTTTACATATACATGTTAACGTGATATTTTCTAGTCAGCTTTGTACAGCTATGCTGCATCACTTTCATGTGCTTCAACATTTGGGTATCATGTCCCTTTAACCCACTAGACACCAAGTTTAGAGAAATAAAATGGGCAAAATAGCTATCACCCTTACTACCAGAAATAAACCAACACACGCTTGAGACAACTCATTAAAAATACTATATATATACTGGCTTTGTCTTCAATGATATTAAAGGGACAGTCTACACCAGAATATTTATTGCTTTAAAAGATAGATAATCCCTTTATTACCCATTCTCTAATTTTGCATAACCAACACAGTTATAATAATACACGTTTTGCCTCTGTGATTATCTTGTATCTAAGCCTCTGCAAACTGCCCCTTATTTCAGTTCTTTTGACAGATTTGCATTTTAGCCAATCAGTGCTGGCTCCTAGGAACTCCACGTGCGTGAGCACAGTGTTATCTATAGGAAACACATGAACTAACACCCTCTAGCGGTGAAAACTGTAAAAATGCCCTGAGCTAAGAGACGGCCTTCAAGGGCTTAGAAATTAGCATATGAACTTTCTAGATTTAGCTTTCAACTAAGAATACCAAAAGAACAAAGCAAAATTGGTGATAGAAGTAAATTGGAAACTTGTTTAAAATTACATGCCCTATCTTTAAAGTTAAAGTTTTTTTTCTTCTCTTCCTACAAATAAAGAAAATTTAGGAAAATTTATATTTTCTCATCTAGAGAATGGATTTATTTAAATGTTATCACGTTATCATGTAGATTTTATTATATGAGCGTTTCTTTTGCTGAACATATAAATAACTGAAGCATGCAAGTAAACAATGGTGCAGATGTATGAATTAGAAACCAACATTGCAAAGTTTGGACAAAACACACTAAATATGAAGACTTACAAAAAAACACATGAATGAATTTACATGACATAAAATGAGTTTTGCTGTTAGATTTAATGCTGAAGCTTTGACTTAAGAACAAGGACGTATTAATAGCACTGAATATTGTGCGTACTCCTTATATTGTGTGCACTCAGGACATGCAAACAAAGAATAAGAATGGATTTACCTCAGATGTTACACCAGGGGAACTCGCCTGAACATAATCCAATAGTTTTTTAGGAGGCTGGTGGCAGACATAGAACAAAAATGTAGAGGTGAGGAGATGAAATGAAGGATAATCGGAACAGTAAAACACAAAATGACAGATGGAGCATGGAAAATGTTAATATAGTGATGGCAGCTGCAGAAACTCAAAAAGTGATAGAAAAGGCAACTAATGGAAACGAAAACAAAGTGTTAGTGAAATTAGCAAGTGACATATGAAATGTCTACAAGCAAAGTGAACCAAACAAAATAGCACACACTAGAGGTGCTAGTGTAAAAGTCGTCAATCGAAAAGCAAAGTACAGCATTCACGCAAATGATAATGGGTCTAAAATGATACAATTATCTATAGTAATCGGTTTAGTGAGCTTAAACATCATATACACTGAACCTTAGACATGTAAAGACACAGAACAGTAGACTGGATTCAGTACATTTCCAAAAGACTCTTCTGTGAGAAAAAAAATTCAGTTCCTAAGTTATCAAATGGCAACAATTCACTAACGTGTGATGCAGTGAATAATGATGATATTAGAGTGTTTTCTAACTACAGATATCTTTTTCATTTTTTTTGTAAGTGAACCTGATTAATGTGGGTAAATCTAAAAAGGTACATTTGGATAAGAGCAAATAGCGGAACCTGGTCTAATTCTGATATATCTCCATGTATGAAATATAAATGAGAAAACAATCACCTGATGCCAAAAAATCTAACTAAATCTGCTATTAAGGAAGATTATTTTAATGTCTTACACACAACATGCCTCAAACCCACCCTCTGTCATGTTATATTTAGCAATAATGACTAAACATAATATTATTTATCAAATGCATGAAACAAACGTGCCAATTTAATTTATCAGAGATTTTTTTTATTAACTTAAACTTACAATTATAGAAATACAGTTTTAGCTCATGTTTTAAACTAGAGCTAATAAAGGCTAAATTAAAGACTAGCATTAATTGGCAAATGGTATTCTTGTAGCACAAAACATACAATAAAGTAGTCCTTAAATTAAATAGAACATTCCATTAAATAAAAAAAAGCTACATTCTACTGTATCCTTGTGTATGCATTATGATGGTGAGACATTTACATGGTTAATTATGCTATGTTACACGCATGCTACCAAAAGTATAAATACAAACATTCATGTGATATGTAATGGTTTTAAATATATTTAATAGCAATTACAATAAATACCTAATTACTGGCTCCTCCATGTCATTCACTCATTATATATTACAGTCAGACTGAGGCCAGGAGCAGGTTATAGCTAACAGCTAAGTAGTGTTACTATATGGCTACATTATTAATATTAACATATTTAAAACTGTCCTAATTAATTAGTTTTGTTTGAAAGATAGGGGGAATCATTAGAATCTCATACCACATTCCCTGGCAACAAACAATCCTTTATACCTGCATCTACCAATACATTAAAGGGTAGTGTTTACATGCACCAATCACAGTGAGCAAACATGCAACATAAACCACTGCAAATAAATCATAAGCATCACACTGTGCACTGTGATAGCACAACTGGCCAAATGGTCCTGATTTGTAACATAAAACAATATAGTATCATATATATATATATATATATATATATATATATATATATATATATATATATATTATATAGGTACATACATACATAGGTAGTATGCATTTTATTGCCAATTACAGATGCACCGTCCTTAGTTTCAAATGTAAAGATGAAATAAAATACAGACACTTGGATAATGTTAGGCACCATTATTATTTTGCTGTTAAATTGAATAAGTAGAATGACTGTCATATTTACCAATGGCCAGGAGGCTGATCAAACTGATAGCTGATAGATAAATGTGCAAACTATATATTTTACATCTCTGTCGATCGATACACACACACTTTTTAAGTCTAGGAATTTTAAACAGTGAAGTCCTACATTTAACATTCCATTACTTTTGAACATTCTGAAAGGCAAGATGAAGGACTATGAATACTTTTCAAGATTGGTTGCAATAATGGTTTATGTTGCCAAGGAAACCATATATGGAAAAAAAAAACAGAATTTATGCTTACCTGATAAATTACTTTCTCCAACGGTGTGTCCGGTCCACGGCGTCATCCTTACTTGTGGGAATATCTCTTCCCCAACAGGAAATGGCAAAGAGTCCCAGCAAAGCTGGCCATATAGTCCCTCCTAGGCTCCGCCCACCCCAGTAATTCGACCGACGGACAGGAGGAAAAAATAGGAGAAACCATATGGTGTCGTGGTGACTGTAGTTAGAGAAAATAATTCATCGGACCTGATTAAAAAACCAGGGCGGGCCGTGGACCGGACACACCGTTGGAGAAAGTAATTTATCAGGTAAGCATAAATTCTGTTTTCTCCAACATTGGTGTGTCCGGTCCACGGCGTCATCCTTACTTGTGGGAACCAATACCAAAGCTTTAGGACACGGATGAAGGGAGGGAGCAAATCAGGTCACCTAAACGGAAGGCACCACGGCTTGTAAAACCTTTCTCCCAAAAATAGCCTCCGAAGAAGCAAAAGTATCAAATTTGTAAAATTTGGCAAAAGTGTGCAGTGAAGACCAAGTCGCTGCCTTACATATCTGATCAACAGAAGCTTCGTTCTTGAAGGCCCATGTGGAAGCTACAGCCCTAGTGGAGTGAGCTGTGATTCTTTCAGGAGGCTGCCGTCTGGCAGTCTCATAAGCCAATCGGATAATGCTTTTAAGCCAAAAGGAAAGAGAGGTAGAAGTCGCTTTTTGACCTCTCCTTTTACCAGAATAAACAACAAACAAGGAAGATGTTTGTCTGAAATCTTTAGTAGCCTCTAAATAGAATTTTAGAGCACGGACTACGTCCAAATTGTGTAACAAACGTTCCTTCTTTGAAACTGGATTCGGACACAAAGAAGGTACAACTGTCTCCTGGTTAATATTTTTGTTGGAAACAACCTTTGGTAGAAAACCAGGCTTAGTACGCAAAACAACCTTATCTGAATGGAACACCAGATAGGGTGGAGTACATTGTAGAGCAGATAGCTCAGAAACTCTTCTAGCAGAAGAAATAGCAACCAAAAACAAAACTTTCCAAGATAACAACTTAATATCTACGGAATGTAAAGGTTCAAACGGAACCCCTTGAAGAACTGAAAGAACTAGATTTAAACTCCAGGGAGGAGTCAAAGGTCTGTAAACAGGCTTGATCCGAACCAAAGCCTGAACAAATGCTTGAACATCTGGCACAACTGCCAGTCGTTTGTGTAGTAGGACAGATAAAGCAGAAATCTGTCCCTTTAGAGAACTTGCAGATAATCCTTTATCCAAACCTTCTTGTAGAAAGGAAAGAATCCTAGGAATCTTTATCTTATTCCATGGGAATCCCTTGGATTCACACCAGCAGATATATCTTTTCCATATTTTATGGTAAATCTTTCTAGTTACCGGTTTTCTGGCTTGAACCAGAGTATCTATCACGGAATCTGAAAACCCACGCTTTGATAGAATCAAGCGTTCAATCTCCAAGCCGTCAGCTGGAGGGAGACCAGATTTGAATGTTCGAATGGACCCTGAACAAGAAGGTCCTGTCTCAAAGGTAGCTTCCATGGTGGAACCGATGACATATTCACCAGGTCTGCATACCAAGTCCTGCATGGCCACACAGGAGCTATCAAGATCACCGAGGCCCTCTCCTGTTTGATCCTGGCTACCAGCCTGGGAATGAGAGGAAACGGTGGAAACACATAAGCTAGGTTGAAGGTCCAAGGTGCTACTAGTGCATCCACTAGAGTCGCCTTGGGATCCCTGGATCTGGACCCGTAGCAAGGAACCTTGAAGCTCTGACGAGACGCCATCAGATCCATATCTGGAATGCCCCATAGTTGCGTCAACTGAGCAAAGATCTCCGGGTGGAGTTCCCACTCCCCCGGATGGAATGTCTGACGACTCAAATAATCCGCTTCCCAGTTTTCCACACCTGGAATGTGGATCGCAGATAGGTGGCAGGAGTGATTCTCCGCCCATTGTATTATTTTGGTCACTTCTTTCATCGCCAGGGAACTCTTTGTTCCCCCCTGATGATTGAGATACGCAACAGTCGTCATGTTGTCTGATTGGAATCTTATGAATCTGGCCTTTGCTAGCTGAGGCCAAGCCCTGAGAGCATTGAATATCGCTCTTAGTTCCAGAATGTTTATCGGGAGAAGAGACTCTTCCCGAGACCACAGTCCCTGAGCTTTCAGGGATTCCCAGACCGCGCCCCAGCCCACTAGGCTGGCGTCGGTCGTGACGATGACCCACTCTGGACTGCGGAAGCTCATTCCCTGGGATAGGTGATCCTGGGTTAGCCAACAACGGAGTGAGTCTCTGGTCTTCTGATCTACTTGAATCACTGGAGACAAGTCTGTATAGTCCCCATTCCACTGTTTTAGCATGCACAGTTGTAATGGTCTTAGATGAATTCGCGCAAAAGGAACTATGTCCATTGCTGCAACCATCAATCCTACTACTTCCATGCACTGAGCTACGGAAGGACGAGGAATAGAATGAAGAACTTGACAAGCGTTTAGAAGTTTTGACTTTCTGACTTCTGTCAAGAAAATCCTAATTTCTAAGGAATCTATTATTGTTCCCAAGAAGGGAACTCTTGTCGACGGAGACAGGGAACTTTTTTCTATGTTCACCTTCCATCCGTGAGATCTGAGAAAGGCCAGAACGATGTCTGAGTGAGCCTTTGCCTTTGAAAGAGACGACGCTTGTACTAGAATGTCGTCCACTACTGCAATGCCCCTTGGTCTTAGAACCGCTAGAAGGGATCCGAGTACCTTTGTGAAAATCCTTGGAGCAGTGGCTAACCCGAATGGGAGGGCCACAAACTGGTAATGTTTGTCCAGAAAGGCGAACCTTAGGAACTGATGATGTTCTTTGTGGATAGGAATATGTAGATACGCATCCTTTAGATCCACAGTAGTCATAAATTGACCTTCCTGAATTGTGGGTAGAATCGTTCGAATGGTTTCCATCTTGAACGATGGTACTCTGAGAAATTTGTTTAGGATCTTTAGATCCAGGATTGGTCTTAAAGTTCCCTCTTTTTTGGGAACCACAAACAGATTTGAGTAAAATCCCATTCCTTGTTCCGCCGTTGGAACTGGGTGTATCACTCCCATCTTTAACAGGTCTTCTACACAATGTAAGAATGCCTGTCTCTTTATTTGGTTTGAGGATAAGTTAGACATGTGGAACCTTCCCCTTGGGGGTAGTTCCTTGAATTCCAGAAGATAACCCTGAGAAACTATTTCTAGCGTCCAGGGATCCTGAACATCTCTTGCCCAAGCCTGAGCAAAGAGAGAGAGTCTGCCCCCCACTAGATCCGGTCCCGGATCGGGGGCTACTCCTTCATGCTGTTTTGTTAGCAGCGGCAGGCTTCTTGGCCTGCTTACCCTTGTTCCAGCCTTGCATCGGTTTCCAGGCTGGTTTGGTCTGTGAGCTATTACCCTCTTGTTTAGAGGATGCTGAATTAGAGCCCGGTCCGTTCCTGAAATTACGAAAGGAATGAAAATTAGACTTATTCTTGGCTTTGAAAGGCCTATCTTGTGGGAGGGCGTGGCCCTTTCCCCCAGTGATGTCTGAGATAATCTCTTTCAATTCTGGCCCGAAGAGAGTTTTACCCTTGAAGGGGATATTAAGCAATTTTGTCTTGGATGATACATCCGCTGACCAAGACTTTAACCAAAGCGCTCTGCGCCACAATTGCGAACCCTGAATTTTTCGCCGCTAATCTAGCTATTTGCAAAGCGCCATCTAAAATAAAAAAGTTAGCCAACTTAAGTGCGTGAACTCTGTCCATAACCTCCTCATATGGAGTCTCTCTACTGAGCGACTTTTCTAGTTCCTCGAACCAGAACCACGCCGCTGTAGTGACAGGAACAATGCACAAAATGGGTTGAAGAAGGTAACCTTGCTGTATAAAAATCTTTTCAAGCAAACCCTCCAATTTTTTATCCATAGGATCTTTGAAAGCACAATTATCCTCTATAGGAATAGTAGTGCGCTTGTTTAGAGTAGAAACTGCCCCCTCGACCTTAGGGACTGTCTGCCATAAGTACTTTCTGGGGTCGACCATAGGAAATAATTTCTTAAATATAGGAGGGGGAACAAAAGGTATGCCGGGCTTCTCCCATTCCTTATTCACTATGTCCGCCACCCGCTTGGTTATAGGAAAAGCGTCGGGGTGCACCGGAACCTCTAGGAACTTGTCCATCTTGCATAATTTTTCTGGAATGACCAGGTTGTCACAATCATCCAGAGTAGATAACACCTCCTTAAGCAGTGCGCGGAGATGTTCTAATTTAAATTTAAATGTCACAACATCAGGTTCAGCCTGTTGGGAAATTTTTCCTGAATCTGAAATTTCCCCATCTGACAAAACCTCCCTCATGGCCCCTTCAGATTGGTGTGAGGGTATGACAGAACAATTATCATCAGCGCCCTCCTGCTCTTCAGTGTTTAAAACAGAGCAATCGCGCTTTCTCTGATATGCAGGCATTTTGGATAAAATATTTGCTATGGAGTTATCCATTACAGCCGTCAATTGTTGCATGGTAATAAGCATTGGCGCGCTAGAAGTACTAGGGGCCTCCTGCGTGGGCAAAACTGGTGTAGACACAGAAGGAGATGATGTAGAACCATGTCTACTCCCTTCATCTGATGAATCATCTTGGGCAACTTCATTATCTGTGACAGTACTGTCCTTACTTTGTTTGGACGCTTTAGCACAATTATCACATAATTTAGAAGGGGGAGACACATTGACTTTCATACATATAGAACATAGCTTATCTGAAGGCACAGACATGTTAAACAGGCTTAAACTTGTCAGTAAAACACAAAAACCGTTTTAAATCAAAACCGTTACTGTCTCTTTAAATTTTAAACAGAGCACACTTTATTACTGAATATGTGAAAAAATATGAAGGAATTGTGTCTTAAAGCATTAAAAGTATTGCACACCAACTTTCAGAGCTTTAACCCTTAAAATAACGAAACCGGAGCCGGTTACAGTTTTAACCCCTCTACAGTCCCAGCTACAGCCTTTGCTGCGACTCTACCAAACCCAGAGGGGAATACGATACCAAATGACGCCTTCTAGGAACTTTTCCAACTATTTTCACACATGCATCTGCATGTCTTGCTCTCAAAAACAAGTGTGCAGTTATGGCGCGAAAATGAGGCTCAGCCTACAACTGGGAAGGCCCTTCCTGACTGGAAAAGGTGTCTAACATAGTGCCTGACGTTAAAAAACGTTCCCCAAGTTTATAAATGTGAAATACCAGCATAAACATGTATAAAATGCCCAAATAAAGCAATCTATTTTGCCCATAAAAGTGTCTACCAGTTTTATAGCCCATATTAAGCCCTTTATTCTGCTTGAGACTAAGAAAATGGCTTACCGGTCCCCATGAGGGGAAATGACAGCCTTCCAGCATTACACAGTCTTGTTAGAAATATGGCTAGTCATACCTTAAGCAGAAAAGTCTGCTAACTGTTTCCCCCAACTGAAGTTACTTCATCTCAACAGTCCTATGTGGAAACATCAAAGGATTTTAGTTACTGTCTGCTAAAATCATCTTCCTCTCACAAACAGAATTCTTCATCTCTTTCTGTTTCAGAGTAAATAGTACATACCAGCACTATTTTAAAATAACAAACTCTTGATAGTAGAATAAAAAACTACAACTAAACACCACACTCTTAACCATCTCCGTGGAGATGTTGCCTGTGCAACGGCAAAGAGAATGACTGGGGTGGGCGGAGCTTAGGAGGGACTATATGGCCAGCTTTGCTGGGACTCTTTGCCATTTCCTGTTGGGGAAGAGATATTCCCACAAGTAAGGATGACGCCGTGGACCGGACACACCAATGTTGGAGAAATATCCTGTGAACCTCTAAATGTAAGCAAATGGAAGGTTTTCTATATGTGTTTATTTTAAGTTCATCAGATTAGCTTTGTATGGAAAGCTGTATCATACTAGACTGCCTTAGAGTCTATGACAATGTGAGATGTAAATCAATAGAACTAAAAGCAAAATATCAGTTATCTTTCTTATGAAGTGCCTTCTGCAAACTTGCATTATATTATAAAGTTACAGTCTGCTAAAGGGTATTTTTTAAATGTTGTATATTGTGAACATGTAACTGATAATATATATATATGTATGTGTGTGTATGTATGTATATATATATATAAATATATATATGTGTGTATGTATGTATATATATATAAATAAATATATGTGTGTATGTATGTATATATATATATATAAATATATAAATATATATATGTGTGTATGTATGTATATATATATATAAATATATGTGTGTATGTATGTATATATATATATAAATATATATACGTGTGTATGTATGTATGTATATATATATAAAATCACAGCTATAGTTGTTTATTTAGAGCTTAGTTATTTTGCGCAGCTGTATGCTACAATATATCACACAAATGTATATACTGAATAAGCGAGAGCTTTCATGCCCAGTTACTGTTATCCTACAGCTATGTCTCAGCTCCAGTATTCTGGACATACCAAAAAGGAATTAAAAAATATCTGAAATTTAAGTATAGATGGGTCACACAAATTGACTGACGCACAGTATCTTCATCTGATCTGAAGCAGAGGATAATTAAATTAAGCTGCGTCTAGGTGTCCCGTAAACTGTAAAATGTATGTTCCATACACAATGTGTAAGGGATCCAAAGTGAAGCATCACATATTAATATAGCTTCAAATTTGTCAACATAACTTTGCTGTTGGCACTGAATAGAAAGTTTGCCAATATATCTCATTAGCAAATATTGTTAACAATGCTGTCTGTCTATCCATACACATTTTGTGGGTAAATATTTCAGTTTTGAAAAATTTTGTACATTTTTTTTATTTTATTTTTAGAAATACTAAATATTGATTTAGAGCAAAACAATGGGGGCATATCAGACATAAAGGAGAAACCTATACTGTAAAAATTCCCTTTTCAGGTGGAGAATTTTGGATTTGAGCTATATTATGTATAAATGTCACTTCCCATTTTTATTTGGGATTTTCTCCAGATCATAATAGATAACTAAAAAGATTTACCCCCCAGCTTTAGATCACATATGTGGGAGTTAGTGAGTTGTACGTATTGTGTATTTACATGTCATAAGAGTTACACCAGCACATTTTCCTGCCAGCTATTTTAAGCATTAATACCTAACCTCACTTACCGGATGTCCAAATTCCAGCTCAGAAAAGAATTTATACCATGGTTCATTTTCTAAATCTATTTCATCTGGGTTTACACGATCAGTCTGGAGCGGAAGTGAAGGAGGAGGTAAGAAGATAAACTAAGGAAAAATAAAAATAACAGCGAACATGCAAAGAAAAAAAAGAAAAACAAAGGAGAAAAGGCAGAGAGGGGGAAAAGCAAGGAATAATGTTTTTCATACATACATTCAAACATCTCTTAACCCCATTAGTGACCACAGCACTTTTCAATTTTCTGACCATTTGGGACCAGGGCTATTTTTACATTTCTGCTGTGTTTATGTTTAGCTGTAATTTTCCTCTTACTCATTTACTGTACCCACACATATTATATACCGTTTTCTCGCCATTAAATTGACTTTCTAAAGATACCATTATTTTCATCATATCATATAATTTACTATAAAAAAATATATAAAATATGATGAAAACCCCCCACTTTTTCTAACTTTGACCCCCAAAATCTGTTACACATCTACAACCACCAAAAAACACCCCATGCTAAATAGTTTCTAAATTTTGTCTTGAGTTTAGAAATACCCAATGTTTACATGTTCTTTGCTTTTTTTGCAAGTTATAGGGCAATAAGTACAAGTAGCACTTTTTTTCCAAACTATTTGTTTTTTAAAATTAGCAATAGTTACATTTTAACACTGATATCTGTCAGGAATCCCTGAATAACCCTTCACATGTACATATTTTTTAAAAGAAGACAACCTAGGGTATTAAACTTGGGGTATTTTGACTCTTTTCATGCAACTATTTTACCACCAATCTATGCCAAAGTTTGGAAAAAATAAGTGGTGATTTTTTTTTACAAAATAGCAATTTAAGAATACATTTACTGAGAATGTTAAGGGTTACTACCAAATAACACCCCAATATGTGTTCAGCAACATCTCCTAAGTAAAGTGATACCACCCATGTATAGGTGTGTCGGGTTCTCACGGGGCTAAACGGCCTTATTTTTAGGGGGTGCTTTCCTGTTTTCCAAAATGGAATTTTCACATCTGTCATCAAGCACCCATATCCTATTTGGGACATTTCTGAAGCCGGCCAATGTAATTTACCCCATCAAACCATATATTTTGGTTAACATCCCCCTTAGTATTAGGGTATATAAAATACTGGTATTTTAACACTTTCCATGCACTAATTTAACCACCAGTCTTTGTCAAACTTTTGGGTAGTCATTATTTTGGCATGGATTCTCAGTTCCTGTTATGTGTTACTGACAAAAAAAACACCTAAATATGTGATCAACAACCTGTGTTCATCTCCTGAGTACAGTGATACCACCCATGAATAGGTTTGTCAGGTTTTCAGTGGGCTAAAAGGCCTTATTTTTAGGGGGAGCATTCCAGTTTTCCAACTTGGAGTTTTCACATCGGTCATCATGCACCCATGTCCTATTTGGGACATATGTGTTACTGCAACAAAACACCTCTATATATGTTTAACACCATCTCTTGGGTAGAGTGATACCACCCATGAATAGGTTTTCCAACTTGGAGTTTTCACATCGGTCATCATGCACCCATGTCCTATTTGGGACATATGTGTTACTGCAAAAAAACACCTCTATATATGTTTAACACCATCTCTTGGGTAGAGTGATACCACCCATGAATAGGTTTGTCGGGTTCTCAGGGGGCTAAATGGCCTTATTTTTAGGGGGTGCATTCCAGTTTTCCAATTTGGAATTTTCACATCCCATGCACCCATGTCCTATTTGGGACATTTTTTAAGCCGGCCAAACTATTGGGCAGTATTGTTTTGTGTTATTTTTCACACACATTGTTCTTTAGGTATGGATTTCCAGCTCCTGTTATGTGTTACTGCCAAAGAAGATCTCCTGAGTACAGTGACAGCACCTATGCATAGGTTTGTTGGCTTGTTTGGGGGTTGCAATGCCATACTTCTGACATGTGCTTGTGATTTTTTTTCACATTTAACATATCTTCTTTGCCTATCTTCTTTTTGGGGGCCTTTTTACATACCCCAATTTATATGCTTGCCATGAATGTGCATATATTTGAAAATTTGACACACCAATGTATTGTATATGGAGTGTTTTGATGCCTTTGATGCAACTGTTTTAACCAAAAAAAAAATTGAAAAAGTGTATGGTGGTAATTTTTCAATTTTCATTTTTACACACACATTGCTTTTTGACTATGATTTAAGAGAGCCTGTTGCAAGTTGTTGCAAGAAAACACTCCAGGTTGTTTTCTACAAGACCCCATGATTACACCCATGCCCCCCAATGCATAGGTTTGCCAGGATTTTGGGAAGGTTCAGTTACAATTGTATGATTTATAATTTGAGTTGAAAGTGAGAGTATTTCTTCTGATAGGCCTATCTTTAGTTTGGGGCCTATTGCATACCCCAGTTTGATTTATTGCCATGAAAGTGTATATATTTGAAACGTTGACACCCCAAGGTATTGTAAAAAAATAGTTCCAAGTTGAAGCAGCAGGTAAAAAAATAACATATCCTTTATTCCTTTAAAAACATGTACAAAGGACATACAACAGCATGGATAGGGTTCAAGCAAGTAAACTCTTAGAGTTTACTTGCTTGAACCCTATCCATGCTGTTGTATGTCCTTTGTACATGTTTTTAAAGGAATAAAGGATATGTTATTTTTTTACCTGCTGCTTCAACTTGGAACAATTTTTTTACATTTATAGTGGAATGTGGGGATTCCACTCCTATATTTACGAAGCACACTATTTGCCTTATTTGGACTATTTCTCCTAATTTGCCTCATTCTAATGCTCTTTATGCGGTATGCACTCCCACCAACAGACCTGGGACTTCTAACATTTGGATGATCATTTCACCAGCATTGTGTTTTGCACACTGATTACCGGATTCGACGTATGGTTGGTGTATTTCTTCTCTGCTAAGAAGCCCCACATATGCTCACCGTTTTGGCGTGATTGATACGCCCACTTGCATTGTCATCAAGGATAGACCTGGTCTGCTACAGGATTGGCCGATCCCCCGCCACGTGGTACGCCACCAGCAGCGTGCATGAGGAAACGGACTACCGCCTATGCACAGACGCTGCGATCGTGAGACAGAGGAACAGGGATATCGGCCACACCAGACCAGCTGATTTACGCAAGAGGACCGAAGTGGTGAGTGCATACCTGCTGAAGTTTGTTAAATGCAAATGGTTGCTGTTATGCTGTGCTAAGTGTTCAATTGACTTTTCAGTTACAAGTCAGAGGGATTATATGTCTTTCCCGGAATTTATTTACACTTTAGCAAAGGCTGCTTTGATCTAAAATAGAGCTACTCAGGACTTTATCGGAACAGTGCTTGCAAGCTTTGGTCCTAATAGCTAGATCCAGCAATTCTTGAAATAACGCATAGAGCTGCTAAACACCACTAAAAAAAACTTTTTCTTTCTTGTTTTGTTCACTTACACCAAGGTATTGTATTTAGAGTGCTTTGATGCCTTTGATGCAACAGTTTTAGCCAAAAAAAATTGGGGAATGTGTATGGTGGTAATTTTTCAATTTTACACACACATTGCTTTTTGACTATGGAGAGCCTGTTGTAAGTTATTGCAAGAAAACACTCAAGGTTGTTTTCTGCAAAACCCCCTGAGTACACCCATACCCCCATGCATAGGTTTGACAGGGGTTTTGGTAAAATACAGCACCAATTTTAGAACTTATAAAAATAGAACAGTGAAATTTAAAAATCTGGCACAGTAAAAGTAAAAAACAAAAAAAACAAACTCACTCAGTAACAGTAAACATAACCAACCCCCCCCCCCCCAATAAAAACACAACGGCAAATGTAAAATAAAATAAATAAAAAATTTACCAGTGTGTGATACCGCTTTAAGCAGTCCCCAATGCAGAGTCCAGGCTGTCCAAGGCAATCAGGACAGTAAAATGTGGTGTCCTTTCTCTGCCCCCTCTTGGTGCATTTTTTTCTGAGGATTCTGCTTCACCGCAGTAGGGGAGATTTTGAAAATAAAATGGGAAGCCCCAACTCTGCTCTCTCCCATCACCGCCCGGGGAGCAGGTGCATCTTGGTACAAAATCTCCAAAATGATCTGGAGCTGAAACTGTAAAAAAGTGTTTCATTTCGGGGTTTGCTTTTTTGAACAACAAAAAAGCGGTGTGGATTGCAATCTGCATAAAGTAAATTGCAACCTTTTTGTACCAGGCTTTTGTCTTCAGAAAATTAGGTAGGGCTGCAGCAGCTGATCTGATAGATCAACCCCACCCATATGCTGGTTATAAGCCTTGATGCACACTGGCTTTATTGTGCTCTCAGCTCTGCCACGTACAGAGACCTCCACAGTCCTCTCTGTGTGGATGGTGGTAAGAAGGTATACATCCTTCTTGTCTTTGTACTTAACTGCAAACAGCTCCTCTTGGCGCAGAGCTGAGGTCTCCCCCCTTCGTAGTCTGGTGCGTGCAAGTTGTCCTGGGAAACCTGCGCGGTTCTTTTGAATTGTACCGCAAGCTACAGTACCAAAACAATACAGTAGCTTGAAAAAAAGGACACTTGTATAAACATTGTCTACATACAAGTGGTACCCTTTGTTCATAAGGGGTAAAATCAGGTCCCAGACAATCTTGTCAGTGGTTCCCATATGTTCTGGACAGCCTGGAGGGTCAAGGTGGATATTCTTTCCCTTGTACACCCGGAAGGCCTGAGTATACCCAGTTTTGCTCTCACAGAGCTTAAAAATCTTTATTCCATACCTAAAAATACAAAACAAGGAAAGAGGCGCCGTATGTGTGAATCTGCAGCAACCAAGATGATAAAATAGAACAAGTGCAGGGTACTCACAATATGGATCGGCACTCAATTGTGCCTATAGGTGCGGGCTGGTGTTCACAGCAAACCAGCTGACTGTACTAGGCACAGGCAGGATATCACAGACTGCGATGTCCACAGTTGCTCCAGCAAGATATTATCATTCTATCTAGTGGTAAGGAACTCTGGAACTGAACACAGGGAAACAAAAAGGCACGCAGACTGTGTGAATCTGTAATCACCCAATTGGTTGTTTATACAAGTACTAGGTGAAACGCGTTGCATGCTATATACTTACACTGCATGAGTGATTTATTTTTTAACTGTTTTTATTTTATATTAAATTCATTTTTATTATATATCCTCATTGCTGATTGCTTTTATTTGAGCTACCTGTTTCCATTGCTGGAGAGTTCCTGCATTCGCCTTATACAGCTAGCTGGTTTGCTGTGATAACCAGCCTGCCTCTATAGGCACATTGGAGTGCCGCTATAGAATGTGAGTACCTAGTACTTGTATAAACAACCAATTTGGTGATTACAGATTCACACAGTCTGCGTGCCTTTTTGTTTCCCTGTGTTCAGTTCCAGAGTTCCTTACCACTAGATGGAATGCTAATATCTTGCTGGAGCAACTGTGGACATCGCAGTCTGTGATATCTTGCCTGTGCCTAGTACAGCCAGCTGGTTTGTTGTGAACACCAGCCCGCACCTATAGGCACAATTGAGTGCCGCTCCATATTGTGAGTACCCTGCACTTGTTCTATTTTATCATCTTGGTTGCTGCAGATTCACACATACGGCGCCTCTTTCCTTGTTTTGTATTTTTAGATTTGCTGACCATTGGATGGTGAAGATCGAGTGCTGCCTTCAGATTTTTTGGACAGTCATATTGGACTTTTTAATATCACTTATCCATCCTTACTAAGGACTTTGATATCCATTGGTGATTATACATCCTTTATATACAATGTTGTATGGTATTTTGTATATATATTAGGGCCCCCTATTGGGTTTGTTACCCTATCTGTTCTGGTACTTTTATTCCATACCTGGAGCGCTTGGAAGGAATATACTGCTTGAATCCCAGCCTTCCCTCATACTTCATCAGGGATTCATCCACGCATATATGCCTTCCAGGTGTATAAGCCTCTGCAAACCTGCCAGCAAAGTGGGTAAATCATTTCATATCTCTTCCTCGACATACTCTGGGAGAAAATGGGGGTAGAGCAAATGGGGCTACTGCTCCAGTAGGAGCGGATGGAGGGTTTCTTTATGATGCCCATCAGCATAGTAAACCCTCAAAATATTTGAAATTCTGGCACATCGATGGGGGCCCCATTGCTGCTTTGCCAAAAAAGTGTCAGGGTTTGCAGCACGGAACTGATTGCCATATAAATTAGTTTGGGCCACAATGTTTCCCAATACATCATTGCCCAGAAACACCTCCATAAACTGTTGGGGGCTAAATCCTGCCACATTCACATTGATGCATAGATTTGCAGTGAAGGGTGGGATATCTGGCCTCTGGTGATGAGGTGTTACCCATTCTTCAGCAGCAATGGCAGCTGGAGCAACACGTCTCCTTCTGGCAGGGCGGCTAGCAGCCACAGATATATCACTATCAGTTGAGACTGTATCTAATTATGTATCTGAGCATATGGCAGGGTCAAAATTGGGGTCTGAGTCAGACATAGAGGGGTCTGACTCTGACGCAAAGATGGCATACGCCTCCTCAGCACTATATGTTCTCTGTGACATGATTTATTTTGTCACAGAGAAAAAAAAATTACTAAAAAAATATCAACACAAAATTTAAATTTAAATGAACTAAATTAACTAAATGGCTCTGAAAACAGCCTTTGGGTCTCAAAAAAATTAGTAAAAAAAATTAACCCCTAAAAAAATGCACAGAGCAAAAAACTGCTCCTGTGCTTCTGCCAGTGATTTATAGTGATCACTGGCAAGCTAGGGGTTTATGGCTCTGAAACGTGCCTTTGGGTCTCACAATTTGTTACAAAAATGTATTTAAACTAGCTAAATGGATCTGAAAAGAGCCTTTGCGAATCACAAAAAAAATAAAACCCCTAAAAAAATGCATAGAGAGCAAAAAAGTGCTGCTGTGCTACTGCCAGTGATTGATAGTGATCACTGGCAAGCTAGAGGTTAATGGCTCTGAAAAGAACCTTTGGGTCTCATAATTTTTAACAAATATATCTCTCTCTCCTAAACACAAATCTCTCTCTCTCCCACAAAAACGCAAGTGAGGAGAGGGAGGGTGATCCACACTGGTCAGAATCAATATTTACTAATATTGACATGATAAGACAAATGGAATATTTTATTATCAAAATTTGGGCACTGGGCATCGCCATCTTTGAAGCCACATGGGGAGGGGGGCTATATGGTGACCATATGGGGCTATATATATAATATGTTATTATATAATATGTTATTTTACTAAGTGCCTCGACCCACCAAGGCACTTAGCACACTTACAGAGCATCAAAAGCCTGCCTGATGGCTTCCGATGCGCTGCCTGACTGCTGCGCTCCACGTGGAGTGAAACTAGAAGTGATCGCTCCGTGGGAGAGATTAAAATGGAGCCTGGCAGTCAGGAACAGTATTGCAGGATGCCTCAACGTCGAGGCATCGCTGCAATACTGTTTGAGCAGCTGGAAGCAAAATCGGTCACTTCCAGTGCTCAGATTACCCGAGGGCGTGTCAGGCACGTCCTTGGTCCTTAACTGACACCCTTTGTAGGACGTGCCTGACATGTCCTCGGTCGCCAAGGGGTTAAAATTTCCTGTTATGTCTGAATCCTGAAAACTAAGTTTAGAATATTTACATATTTACACTAATATAAACATTTCTATATACATACATATCCATCTTTAGACATGTAGTATATGTAGGTATCTCTGTGTTAAAGCCCTTTCTTTGCCTGCTTTTTCTTTTCTCTAACAACTGAGACCTCATATCTTTGAGCCCTTATAATTTTTTTTGTGCAATACATTTTTTGAATAATTTTTATTAGATGGTGTTATTATGAGTGTAATGTATATCTGATGTGTTTTGTGACACTTTTTTGTTTTGCAAAACCGTTAACCAGTGCTCTGAATGCACACTAACCCGATGCATGTTAAAGTGAAAGACAACCGTAGCGTTTCACAAACACTAGGATTGACTATTGAAACAAATAAAGGGGACTTTCATTCATGAAGTATAAAATACTACTACAGCAGCACACAGCAGATCGGGTGACGTTTTCACCTCTTAGCAAATAGCCGAGTGGTAATTTAGGCTCCCAAGGGTGCCAAGCCAGTTTTACCGCATGGCTATCAGCTAAAGAGGTGAAAACGTCACCTCTCTAGCAAAACATCGATCTGCGTGGGCTGCCTTATCAGCTCAGATCGGCGATCGCTTGAAACAAATAAAGGAGCTTTCTGCATGAAGTATGTTATTGTTCATGAATGAAAGTTTATTTGTCTCAATAGTCAATCCTAGCGTTTGTAAAACGTTAGGGTTGACTTTCACTTTAACTTCAATTGCGCTCAAACAATCGTGTTTACTTTAAACTTGTAACACATGCGAAAAACCCCTTATTGCTTGCGCATAACTGTTAGCATTCCACTCTTAATCTGGCTCATAATAATTATGTTTTTGTACTTGGTGTGAAATTTTGATTTGCTGATTTATGTGAAACATTCTTTTACTGAGTTTTCAAGAATGGAGGTTTCAGACACACTGTTGCAATTTATAGCAGTAAACACAAAGTATAAATAGTAAAATGTAACAAACTGCATGGCGGAATTACTACTCACAGGAGCTAAATTGGGAGTACCTGACTTCTTCAGTGACACAGCTTAAAGGGACAGGAAACCCCAACATTTTCTTTCATGATTTGGATAGAACATATAATTTTAAACAACTTTCCAATTTACTTCTTTTATCAAACTTGCTTCATTATTTTGATATCCTTTGCTGAAGGAGCAGAAATGTACTATACATCTAGTTAGCCAATCACAGGAGACGAATGTGTGCAGACACCAATCAGCAGTGAGCTCCCACTAGTGTAGGATATGTGCGTATTATTTTTCAACAAAGGATACCAAGAGAAAAAAGAACATTTGAAAATAGAAGTGAATTTAAAAGTGTCTTAAAATGATATGCTTTATCTAAATCATACAAGTTTAATTTTGACTTTCCTATCCTTTTAAAGATAGAGCATGTAATTTTAGGACACTTTTAAATGTACTTCTATTTTAAAATCTGCTTTGTTCTCTTGGTATCCTTGTTGAAAAAGAATACACACATATTCTATACTAATGGGAGCTAGCTGCTGATTGGTGCCTGAACACATTTGTCTCTTGACTAGATGTTCAGCTATCTGCCAGTATTGCAATGCTGTTCCTTTAGCAAAGGAGAACAAGAGAATCACTCAAAACACCAAAGAATAATAAAGGGTGCCCACTAAGAGAAAAAAAAAGTTATGAATGTGAATAATTAATAAAAAATGATATGGATCCTCCTCAGCCCAGGCTGCTCGTTGTTCAGGGTCTCGGTGAACCTTGATGGCGAAGAAATCTAAAACACAAAAGGAATCAAGGTCGCCAAAATGGCCTAGCACAGTCTGTATCAAAACGGTATGATATAGTGAACAGAATACTCACAAAAAGAGAGCACTCCAGGTGCTCTAATAGCAAGCGGGAACTTCCCAGCCATTCAGCTGACTGATCACAGGTAGCAGGATACACAAGTACTCTAAGTGGCAGGATACACAGGTACTCCAATATTCATTCATCAGATGTCAACAATAAAATGGATCTTTGTGGCACGGTATAACTGCATTAAAATCTTTATTAAAAACTTAAAAGGCGATGCCTTTCTTAGCCTTGAATGGCTGTTTTATCAAGCCGTGCCCACTGCTTAGAAAAAAGTGTGCAAAATCAGCTGCATGCTGGAAAAGAGTGCAGCAAACATCAAATGGAGGTATTTTGTACACTATATCATACCGTTTGGATACAGACTGTGCTAGACCATTTTGACGCCCTTCTTTTTTTGTGTTTGAGTACAACAGAATGAAGCAATTTTGATAATAAAAGTAAATTGGATTTTTTTTTTTAAAATTGTATGTTCTATCCAAATCATGAAAGAAAATGTTGGGTTTTCTTGTTCCTTTAATGTAAAGTAAATCTGTATTATATACCTTTGTAATGAATTTATAGACAACTAAAACTACATTTATATTTATCAGGAATAGTAAAAGTGCAAAAGGTGTTATTTTAACTAATAATGCATGCATTAACTTTTTCAACACACACCTGAACAGTTTTTACAGCACACTAGTGGGCAATGCCAATTTGGTTAAAAACGTCTATATATTTGACATTTTAATAGGTTTAAACCTCATTAATTAAATAATTATCTTATTACATGTGACAAACAGCCTCTCCTAATCATACTGTGCAGGCAAGTCTGTGACTGAGATGAGGAGATGAAAGGGTTAACAAAACACTTTCTAAATCATTCTAGCTCCAGAAAGTACAAAAATTCCTTTTATCACCACCCTTATCTGCATCTACAACTCCAAATGTTGCCACCACAAAGGACCATTAAAGGGACACTGAACCTAAATTTTTTCTTTCATGAATCAGATAGAGCATGCAATTTTAAGCAACTTTCAAATTTACTCCTATTATCAATTTTTCTTCATTCTCTTGCTATCTTTATTTGAAAAAGAAGGCATCTAAGCTTTTTTTTGGGTTCAGAACTGTGGACAGCACTTTTTTATTGGTGGATGAATTTATCCACCAATAAGCAAGAACAACCCAGGTTGTTCACCAAAAATGGGCCGACATATAAACTTACATTCTTGCATTTCAAATAAAGTTACCAAGAGAATGAAGAAAATTTGATAGTAGGAGTAAATTAGAAAGTTGCTTAAAATTGCATGCACTATCTGAATCACAAAAGAAAAAAAATTTGGTTCATTGTCCCTTTAAATTAGGAGTCCTTTGTCCCCTACTACACAGATTAAAATCCAAAACCCCAATTTGGTAAAAATCTATCTAAAAAACACAGTATTAATATTAACAGTATCTTTTGTTAATGTGGTTAAAAAATAAGGCAAAATCAAAACTTAATAAAGGAACATTTATTATAAGCAATAAGGAGTCCGGTGAATATATATATATATATATATATAATGAAACAATTTATACACAGCAAACAATTTTTAAAATAAAAATGAGAAATAACAGAAATCTATAACTTTCCCCAAAGTCTTATAGTCTTCTTTTTCCAGGGAAATTGAATTAGAAAATGGTCAGTTTCCCATGTAAAATGAAAAAGTTATATTGTTGAAATCAAAGTTATGTACACTTAATTCTGATATCAGATTTCTTGACAAACCACTCCTCTCTTTTATGACATGTCATACATCTCTGAATCCTTGGCTGAAATTATATTATAAACTTCTGCTATGTATATCTAGTTCATATATACAGATAGGCAATCCCCCTATTATGTAATGAGGATTATTTTGATATCAAACATGGCATATACAGCAGAAGAGGTGTCTGAATGCCTAATATTCATGAAATCTTATTCTAATTTGATTCAACAATAAGCCATAATTGACCTAAGACCAGTGCCTTAGAAGTTGGGGCAATAAACTGAACTTAGGCAATAAAGTGTTCTCCATTGAAGCTTACAAACTATTTATGAATTGGTGCCCTGGTTTATCAAAGAAAAAACACAAGAACACACTTCTTCTGAGAACAAACACAATATTTAACACACAAGCTAAAAAGTAAACCCCTTACAACTAAAATCACGAGGCCTTCATGAAATTAGACATAAATGCATTTATGAAAACCATGAAAAAATTCCATTTAACAATCATATTTTTATTAGCGAAACAGGCTATGGTCACCTAATGTAAATAGTATCTAATTTATCTGATGTATCATGTAAAGTCTGTTCAGTTTTTTCTTATCTTCTCTCTCGCTGAGTTGTGGTCACTTAATGTCCTCCTGAACTAACAACCCTTTTGCCTGACCACTTCTTAAAATATTCCAGCTCTTATGCTCAAATGTTTCAACATTATCATAAATAATCTTCTTCACAATAAATCAGAACAAAGTTATGAAAAATACTAAGAAGGTGATTTATACATACACATTAACTAAAGATTGATGCTTTGTGTTTAATTCACATTAAATAGCT
The DNA here is from genome assembly GCF_027579735.1 of Bombina bombina. NCBI lineage: Eukaryota > Metazoa > Chordata > Amphibia > Anura > Bombinatoridae > Bombina > Bombina bombina. The sequence goes on from NC_069500.1 coordinate 1,187,429,962, forward strand.
ATAGACTTTTGTTTTATTAGTTCTAAAAGGAACATGCCACCCACATTTTTTCTTTTATGATTTAGAAAGAGAATGCAATTTTAAACATATTTCTAATTTACTTATATTATCACATTTGTTTTATTCTCTTGATATTCTTTGATGAAAAGCATATCTAGATATGCTCACTAGCTGCTGATTGATTGCTGCACATAGAGGCATCATATGATTGGCTCACCATGTGCATTGCTTTTTCTTCAAATAAGGATATTTAACAAATTAAGCAAAATAAATTATGGAAGTAAATTGTAATGTTGTTTAAATTTCTATTCTCTATCTGAATAATGAAAGAACGATTTTGGGTTTAATGGCCCTTTAAATGTGTCAACTTTTACTGCTATATACTGTATGTTGTATTCTAAAGGTTCATATAACCATACCGTGTTTAGAGAAAAGAGCAGTGTTTTGGGAAGGGCCGTTATAACCATAACTGTTGGTGCTGTATTATGGTGCAAAAGACGTTTAAGAAGATAAGGAATATGAGAGAATGTTGGCTGAGAAATTAGGAGGAAATGTCATATGTGGAGGTGACTAATTCTAGTCCTTAAAGGGACAAGTAAGTCTAAATTAAACTTTCATGATTCAGATACAGCATAAAATGAAAAAAAAAAAAAAAAAAATATATATATATATATATATATATATATATCTCAAATGTTTTAAAGCAAGAAAATTCCTAACCTAAACTGCCCCCATACCCTTCTTTGCATGACATCATCAATAATAGCATCACAGATGACATCACACAAACATTGTTCAGGACATCATTTATGACATCACTTATGATTTATAGTATAATCTGTACAATTTAAGTTAATTTGCGCTTGCATAAGCCTCTAGTTACATTTTTATTCCCCCTCTCCCTCACATGCAATGCCCTCCTCATCCTCCACCTCACACACAATCCCCTCTGATTCCCCACACAACATGTTTTTTTATCTTTCACTCCTTCTAACTCATCTTTTCAGCAAACTTTCCCTCTCACCCTGCTCTCCCTCTCAATCCAACTAACCCTTACACACCAGCTTCTGTTCATCCTTTTTGCCCTCCCTCTTCAAACACAGTCGCCTCCTCCTCAACCTCTCTTCCCACCTCTTTGATATCCACTATCCTCCTCACTCTCTCACAGCTCATGCACAGAGCAATCCTCACCTGCTGTCTATTACACACAGACAAATCCTTATCCTCAGGGCCAGCTCAACCATGGGACCAGGTGGGTCAAACAGACCCAGGCAGCACTTCAGTGACTGAGTCATTCACTGTCAGACCCTGACCACTCCTATCCTTTGTCTCCATGGGAGAAGTCACAGGCTCCCAGCAGCATAACCTCATCATGCACAAAGACATAGAACAGGTCAGGGGTGACATTAAAAATTGGATAGGAGCATTTCTTCCCTAACTACCTTCCCACTTATTGTGCAGCGTCCAGGCAAGTAGGTTGATCTGCTAATCAGTAATGTTACTACTGGGGGAGCGTCATTTCATTCTTGGAACCAGGCAGCTCAATATCTTGAGGAGAACCTGCTTATCCTCCGACCACTTCTTTGTTACACACAGCCCTGCTTATCCTCTAAGTTCACTGGTCCTCATATGCCAGCCCTTGCTCACCCTCTCTGCCTCCCTGTCCCTTGCACAAAGCCTCCTCATCTTCTCATCTCCTTTCCCTGGCATATAACTTTTGCTCATCTTTCAACACCACCTTAAAGGGACAGTCTACCATAGAATTGTTATTGTTTTAAAAGATAGATAATCCCTTTATTACCCATTCCCCAGTTTTGCATATCCAACACAGTTATATTAATACACTTTTTACCTCTGTGATTACTCTGTATCTAGGAACCTTCTTCCAGCCCCCTGATCACATGACTGTAACTGTTTATTATCTATTGTCTTGCATTTAGCATTTAGCTAAATCTTAAATAACCCCCTGTGCCTGAACACAGTGTTATCTATATGGCCCATGTGTACTTTCTGTCTCTTTGTGTTGAAAAGAGATTTAAAAAGCATGTGATAAGAGGCAGCCCTCAAGGGTTTAGAAATTAGCATATGAGCCTACCTATGTTTAGTTTAAACTAAGAATACCAAGAGAAAAAAGCAAATTTGATGATAAAAGTAATTTGGAAAGTTGATTAATATTAAAGTCCTATCTGAATAATGAAAGTTTAATTTATACTAGACTGTCCCTTTAACGCACCTATGCTGATACAAAACGTTAAAGAAATTTTTTTCTCTGCACAAACTGTATATACACACGTATCATATCATCAGTGATGTCATTGGTGATGTCATGCAAAGCTTTTAAAGGTGGCATTTTAAGTTAGGAATTTCTTTGCTATTAAAAATTTGATAGAAAACAAACTTTGGCTTTAACAAAATATTTTTGCCAATTGATTTCCTTGTGTTTCCTAAGAAATGAAAACAAATATAATACAATCTACATATACATTTTAGAAAAAAAAACACATTCATTCTGCTAGAATTGTATATAATACAACTGCAATTTTAAACAGAAGGCAGACCTAGTTACTATACTAGAAGCAAATACAAGTTAAATAATAGTGAAAACATTTCAGTTTAACTTGTATTTGCTGCAAGCCAATAAATTATATCAGTGCCAGGTGCTCCCCTGTAAACCCCACTCTCTACTGTGAGATTGTGTAATCCAGAAAGCTTCATCACTTTCTATGTTGAATCACTTGAAACTAGAAAGTGATACAGCATAGCTGTATAAAGCAGACTATAAAATATATCCTAAAAAATCTATATGTAAAAACAAAGTCAATGCAATTTTTCTGAAAAACTGTACTTTTTTTTCTACATTAAATAACTTAGCAGATTTGTAGTCACTAGTAATAGCTACAAAACTGCCAAATGTCAGCACACTTACATTTTTTTTTCTCAAAGTTATGCAACTTTTGAAAATTGAAATGTAAACAGAAACATCATTCAGACTTAAACTATAGGTGCCTAGAATAAAAACCCTTTCTAGTTTACTAATATTATCTTACATACCAAATTCACACAAACTTCCGGGCTTCACATACCTTTTCTTTCAGGTATCAGGTGAAATAAAAATAATTCAATGGGGGTCACTTAATAAAGTAAAAAAATATTTATTAGTAGATGAGACACTTAAAAACAAAAATGAGCCTTAGCTCAAAAGATAGACATTCAAGGGTCACAGGACGACTACTGCAGACATGTTTTGTGTGGTTCTACCACTCTTGATCACTGCTCAGTGAAAGTAAACAATTTTCACTCTTGTGCTAACCTGATGTGCGTAAAAAGCCAAACTTAGAATATTGCGTTACAATAACTTATTCCCCATAGAAGTCAATGGAGCAAAAAAAGTGAAAAGAAAACACCCAAGTTGTGTGTAAACCTGATTTCATATTCTCAAGTGCTCTAACTTGACATTCAAATCTGAATATTTCACATTCCAATGTTCTTCACAAAGCAGAATATGTTCTATTTATTCATAAATTCATATATATATATATGATTTTTTTGGGTAAAATATAAATCTATATCTATATATATATATTCATATATAGGCATAGACATATACAGATATATATATATATATGTATGGATATCTATTTATAAATACTTAGAACATTCTGCTATATCGTTGCGAACAAGAGAAGAAACAATGGCAGAAGTGTTGTGTCCTAAACCAATAATGCAGATTAATACATATAATAATCTTATCTGCAGCCAGATTATACTGAGACGGAAAGGTGCTGTACATTAAAGACAATAATATTTACAGGAATCCAGTGAGCATTGTAAATGTGTGTACATGAATAGCAACAACACTATAATTTCATATATAGTTGATAGAAAATATTTGGTTCCCCGAAAGAAGGGGTTAAAACTTAACTTTTAATAGGTTAAGATAAAAAAAAAACACAAATTAAAAACACAATATTTTGGCAATGGTGCACTCTATAATAACAAATAATGTTTATTGTATCCCCTTGTGTAATGGCGAATAAGGATTCCCCAATAATAATGTTATGTGAGTTCCATGATGTCATAAGGGTAACGGGAAAATAAAGAACAGAAATGGGAAGACACTGAATATAAGTGTATTGATTTATTGCTCCTCAATATATTATAATACGTAGATATTATGGTTATTTGTTTCTGATCACGTATATCTCTTTGGTTCAGAAATCTCTGATAAATATCATAAGTTCTGTAATATGGTTTCCCATATACAAAACAGAATAAATAGGTGGATGTCTCTGCAGGATAAGCTGCAAAAATGCAGTTAACTCCTGTTAAAGGGACAGTCTAATATAAATTAAACTTTCATTATTCAGATAGGACTTTTAATTTTAATCAACTTTCCAATTTACTTTTATCATCAAATTTGCTTTTTTTCTCTTGGTATTCTTAGTTTAAACTAAACCTAGGTGGGCTCATATGCTAATTTCTAAGCCTTTGAGGGCTGTCTCTTATCCAGGGCCGCCACTAGAAATTTTGGGGCCCCTGACTCAACCATTGATCAGGGCCCCCCCCCCCCCCCCTCCTTTGACATGTGCCATTTTTGACGAAGTGACTAAAACGTGTATGCACTTTATT
>NC_069500.1:1187442090-1187534590 GCF_027579735.1 Bombina bombina
GTAAATATGAGTTGTCCTTCCACCCTGGTTAGTCTGCTGTACAAATATGGTGGCAGTTTTTTGTATGACCACAATGTGAGCGATATCTTGGAAACCCTGACACCATATTTGTAAAGGCAAATCCATACAATTTTTTTTTTACACTGTAAGCCCTGTTATGCACTGAGGGGGCAGACATGATGCAGATGGAGCCCATGCCCCACCACCAGGCCCCCTATAGCAAAACCAATATAAATTATAGGGTCATGTCACGTGGACACCCTAGAGGTGTGGGCCCAGTCTTGATTGAGACCTTTAAGACCCATGTAGTTACACTCTGAAGCTAATAAATAAAACATTTGAAGAGCATATGAGTGATAAGGCATCATAAACTAGAACTACTCCTCATAACCTGCTGCCTTGTAAATCTTGCTATCCTAGACACAATCTGTAATATATTTTATTACTAGATAGACTTATGTGAAATCTGTATTTGTTAAATGAATTAACTGAAACATTAAATAATAAAGAGTAGAACAAACAAATATTGTAAGGTTTACTGATATGCAAATATTAGGAGCTGTTCTATTACTCATGGAGCCAGCTTGTATATCACCAGGACTTAGGGTGACCATATTGCTGCTTTAAAAAGGGGCACATATAAAAAATACATATGTCATGGCTGTTTAAAGACATTTTTTGAATATATATTTTTCATATGTGTCCCTTTTTAAAGCGGCAATATGGTCCCCCTACCAGGACTGCGGTCCTTATTACTCCCATATCTGGTCGTTTAGTCTTGTAGACAACAGTATATGTTCATCTCCTCATTAATATCTGCAGCATCAGCCACTCCCACACTGAAACTGCTATTTTCACCACTGGTCTTTTTACAACTTTCCCAGTATAACCACTGGACTTGAAGTTCGAGAGTAAACGTAGGCTGACGCTGATGGCTTCAAGCCGCATTCAGCAATTTTCTGAGCCAGATTTCTTCTTGTGAAAGTGCAACAGACTAAGATCTGTGAAAATACAGAATAAATCTGGCTCCGAAAAGAGCTGAATGCAACTTGTGGCCACCATCTTTGGCATTTATTTACTCCAGAACTTCACAAATGCCCTTCTAGTAACCAACTGAATTTAACACTGTAATTCATGCTAATTAAATTAGTTCCTGACTGCACACCGGCCTATTAGCCTAGACCAAAGTATTTCCCTGTTTTGTTTTAGAGCAATTTTCACATTTGAAATTGTGAGCGATATCCACTTTGATTCGTCCAAATAGCTGTTTCCCAAGAACTTGTTTTCTAATTTCTAGCTTGTGCAAAGTAAAACAATGAATACTTGGTATTATTTTTTCCAACAATGTAGCACATTTTTATATTGTGAAATATTCTGCATTCTTAAAACATCTAATCCTACCACCTACACACTTCACTGTGCTTTATACTTAAACTACTAAAGCTCTGCAAGACAATGGGATAAGGCAATCTGAAGTTTATCAATCAAAAATAATTTCTACTGACAGCGATCCCCCTGATACATAGAAAACTAAAGGCCATGTATTATCCTAGAATGGCTGCTGCACAGCTTGTCAATTTCCAAGTGCTTGAACATGCTCAGCTCTTACCGGTCTTTCATGTGCAATGATGGATGATTTTCCTGGTTCATATTCAAATATACTTCTTGGTTCAGAGCGAAACATGCGGGTGTCAACTTTTCTGTCAGGCGGTTCCCATTCATTCCTTGTGGAATAAAGAAGAAATGATCAGCACCAAGTGAAGATGTTGTATTTGAGCAATGTAATACCTGTGTGAAACCAGCCATATTCACAGCTGACAATGACTGTACTTGCATGTGCTCATTGCTGGCATTGAAAGTCAAAAAAGACTTTTGATGGTACAAATTTGGTAAATAAGCCAATAACAATAGGAACCTAATATAATTAATTGTTTTTTTTTTCTTCAAATTTGATTAATGATATTATAATTACAAATACAATATATATAGCATATTCTAAAGGCTTTGTTTGAAATGAGGAGTTTCTTGTCAAGCTGTACATGTGGAATAAAGGGACCCTCGCCCCCCTAGTCTGAATAGCTTGGTGACTGCTGCAGGTGATTAACAATTTTATGGTGATCACCTAACTTTTAGAAGAACATGCAACCTCTAACTGGAAAGGGCAGAATAACATAATTTATGCTTACCTGATAAATGTATTTCTCTTGTGGTGTATCCAGTCCACGGATCATCCATTATTTGTGGGATATTTTCATTCCCAACAGGAAGTTGCAAGAGGATCACCCACAGCAGAGCTATCTATATAGCTCCTCCCCTAACTGCCACCTCCAGTCATTCGACCGAAGACAAGCAAGAGAAAGGAGAAACTATAGGGTGCAGTGGTGACTGTAGTTTAAAGTTAAAAAATACCTGCCTTAAAATGACAGGGCGGGCCGTGGACTGGATATACCACAAGAGAAATAAATTTATCAGGTAAGCATAAATTATGTTTTCTCTTGTAAGGTGTATCCAGTCCACGGATCATCCATTACTTGTGGGATACCAATACCAAAGCTAAAGTACACGGATGAAGGGAGGGACAAGGCAGGTACCACTGCCTGTAAAACCTTTCTCCCAAAAATAGCCTCCGAAGAATCAAAAGTATCAAATTTATAGAATTTTGAAAAAGTATGAAGCGAAGACCAAGTCGCCGCCTTGCAAATCTGTTCAACAGAAGCCTCATTTTTAAAGGCCCATGTGGAAGCCACAGCTCTAGTAGAATGAGCTGTAATCCTTTCAGGAGGCTGCTGGCCAGCAGTCTCATAAGCTAAGCGTATTATACTTCTTAGCCAAAGCGAAAGAGAAGTTGCCGAAGCCTTTTGGCCTTTCCTCTGTCCAGAGTAGACAACAAACAAAGCAGATGTTTGACGAAAATCTTTAGTAGCTTGTAAATAATACTTTAAAGCACGAAACACGTCAAGATTGTGTAATAGACGTTCCTTCTTTGAAGAAGGATTAGGACACAATGACGGAACAAAAATCTCCTGATTGATATTCTTATTAGATACTACCTTAGGTAAAAACCCAGGTTTAGTACGCAAAACTACCTTATCTGCATGGAAGATCAGATAAGGGGAATCACATTGTAAGGCAGATAACTCGGAAACTCTACGAGCCGAGGAAATAGCTACCAAAAATAGAACTTTCCAAGATAAAAGTTTGATATCTATGGAATGAAGAGGTTCAAACGGAGCCCCTTGAAGAACTTTAAGAACCAAATTTAAACTCCATGGCGGAGCAACGGGTTTAAACACAGGCTTGATTCTAACTAAAGCCTGACAAAAAGCCTGAACGTCTGGAACATCCGCCAGACGCTTGTGCAAAGGAATAGACAGAGCAGAAATCTGTCCCTTTAAGGAACTAGCTGACAATCCTTTTTCCAATCCTTCTTGGAGAAATGATAATATCCTGGGAATCCTTACTTTACTCCATGAGAAACCCTTGGATTCGCACCAATAAAGATATTTACGCCATATCTTATGATAGATTTTCCTGTTGACAGGCTTTCGTGCCTGAATTAAGGTGTCAATGACTGACTCGGAGAAGCCACGCTTTGATAAGATCAAGCGTTCAATCTCCAGGCAGTCAGTCTCAGAGAAATTAGATTTGGATGGTTGAAAGGACCCTGAAGTAGAAGGTCCTGTCTCAGCGGCAGAGTCCATGGTGGAAAGGATGACATGTCCACCAGATCTGCATACCAAGTCCTGCGTGGCCACGCAGGCGCTATCAAGATCAGTGATGCTCTCTCCTGCTTGATTTTGGCAATCAGACGAAGGAGCAGAGGAAACGGTGGAAACACATAAGCCAGGTTGAAGGACCAAGGCGCTGCTAGAGCATCTATCAGCGTCGCCTTGGGATCCCTGGACCTGGATCCGTAACAAGGAAGTTTGGCGTTCTGGCGAGACGCCATGAGATCCAATTTTTACAGTGTGTATAATAAGCTAACAGCATCTATCAGCGTCGCCTTGAGATCCCTGGACCTGGATCCGTAACAAGGAAGTTTGGCGTTCTGGCGAGACGCCATGAGATCCAATTTTTACAGTGTGTATAATAAGCTAACAGAGCATTCACCCACTTGCAAATGGATGATTAACCCCTTAGTTTAAAAAACGGATCAAAAAAATGATATAGACGTTTTTTTAACAGTTACAACAAACTGCCACAGCTCTGCTGTGGCCCTACCTTGCCATACAAACGACTTTGGAAAGCCCAAAAACCCTTTAGAGAGGTCCTATAGCATTCAGGGGACTCCTTGAGGGAAGCTGGATGTCTCAGTCTGCAAAAGTTACTGCGCAATTAAGCGCTAAATTAGGCCCTTCCCACTCATGTCTATACAGTGGGAGGCCTAAGAAAACTGTTTCTAGGCAAATTTAAGCCATGTGGAAAAAAACTAGGCCCCAATAAAGTTTTATCACCAAAACATATATAAAAACTAGGGTTGCACCGATACCGATACTAGTATCGGTATCAGTGCCGATACCAAGTATTTGCATGCGTACTTGTACTCGTGCAAATGCACCGATACTTAAACCGATACCTCCAATTCCTAGCGATATGCCATCTTGTGGCGTTTTTCAAACTGCATGTTCCCATTTCATTTTAAGATGGAGTGGAGACTTAACTAAAAATTGTTCACTTCTGTTCTGCCAATACAAATTGCTGTTATTTCAGAGCAGTGCTCCAAAAGCTGCTACTTTACAGCTGGAAGCCTACCTGGGAGAGATCACTGTACCTCATTCAGACAAACCCCTGAAGTACTGGGCAGTTAAAAAACTGAGATTTAATGGCCCAAAAATATCTTTCTGACCCATGCAGTAGTGTGAAAAGTGAAAGACTGCTCAGCTTAGCGTCAAACGTCCTTACTGATAGCAGAAACAGACTTATAGCTGAACATGCAGAGATGCTTCTGTTGCTTAATAAGAACTTGCTTTTGAAAAATTACTCTAATTGCTAGATTGCCTGTTATACTGCTAGTTATCATCTTGAACAATTGTGCTCAAAACATACTGTACTCTGAGGAACATCCTTAGCCAGGGCTGGACTGGGAATAAAAAGCAGCCCTGGAAAAATATGAAGACCAGCCCTATTTTCTGTTGAGTCAGTAGAATGCAAATGCCCCATTTTTCTCAAAGAGGATTACTGGGATACTCCTTCCCCAATATTATTTTCAGAATTAAATTATATTACTTTGTATTAAATACAAATGTCAGATTGAGTTATACAAGCACCCTACAACCCAATTGCGTCCAGTAATCACCCCTTTAAATTGTAGCTTTCCAGTCCCAGCTGCTGCAGCTGTTATTTATTGTTGTTATTATTAATATATGTTAGTGTAATATTTTTATTTATAAACATGTTCTGTAAACTTTGTGACAACAAGCACAAAAAACTTTTATTATTTCAAAATGTCTTTTGAGATACAGTTCATAATTATAAAGAAGCAATCTTAAATCAATAGTCTGTATTGTGCTTGGTAAACTGTCATGACATAAAAAAGTATCGGTAATTGGTATCGGTGAGTATTTGAAAAAAAGTATCTGTACTTGTACTCGGTCTTAAAAAAATGGTATCAGTGCAACCCTAATAAAAACGTTTAAGCACTCCCAGCAAACGTTTTATATGACAGGAATTGAAAAATAATAACAGTATTACTTCTGACAGTAAGCATGATACCAGTCGCTATTAAATTACTGTAATCAGGCTTACCTTAAATAAATCTGGTATCAGCAGCATTTTCTAGCATTTACATTCCTCTAGAAAAAATTTAAACTGCACATACCTCATAGCAGGATAACCTGCACGCCATTCCCCAGCTGAAGTTACCTCTCTCTTCAGTTATGTGTGAGAACAGCAATGGATCTTAGTTACAACCTGCTAAGATCATTAGAGACCATAGGCAGATTCTTCTTCTATTTTCTGCCTGGGACCAAAATAGTACAACTCCGGTACCATTTAAAAATAACAAACTTTTGAAATGAAGAAAAAACAACTACATTTCACCACATCTCTCTTACTGCTTCCATGCTTGTCGAGAGTTGCAAGAGAATGACTGGAGGTGGCAGTTAGGGGAGGAGCTATATAGACAGCTCTGCTGTGGGTGATCCTCTTGCAACTTCCTGTTGGGAATGAGAATATCCCACAAGTAATGGATGATCCGTGGACTGGATACACCTTACAAGAGAAAACCTATTTTAAAGAAGGGGTCCTATGTCCTTATAATTTAGTGTTTAGTGAAAAGTTCACAGGTTGCACAGAATATTCTTCTTGAAAAGAACATAAAAATAAAAAAAAAAGAGAGAATGCTATAATATGTTAGAGCATTTTATTATTGCACCATTGCTTACATCTATCATGAAAGTTTCATTTTGACTTTTATGTCCCTTTAAAACTGATTACTTCTGGGCAGGCAGTAATATAATATATTATCACTGGGGTATTTGGGGTGTCAAAAAGCATATACAAATATACAATATACTAATATATACAAATATATTAGGGGTGTCATAAGTTTAAAAAGTACAGTAATGGGATCCCCCCTGCCCCAAACAAAAAAATAAATAAATAAAAGATGAGAACTGCTGGCTAACTTTAAGGCTATGCAGAGCCACATAAGTGTGTAGCTAGAATAGCAAATGGATCTTATATTCTTATATTTTCCATCGTTAAACCAAAGATCAGGTGTGTCAGATTTAAGCTGGGGTGTTGTCATTCTACTAAAGGAGTTTTCTGCACATTGTATTACATCCAGGAAGTGAAATTAGGATTTATTGGTAAATAAGAAGCACGTTGCTCTTTTGGAGCTGCTGTTTGTGGCATTATGATCAATCCATGCAGCATACACTATGATTATCAGCCATCTGGAGTCGTCTAGTTGTTATCTCATAGAACTGTCTCTTGGATACACGACAACTGGCTGCTGGATATCATTGCAAGGGACGTAGGCGATGAGCAGCAATGGGGGAAGGGACTGGGGAAGACAGTGATAATTGCAACATTCACATCAGACAAATGTAGCATTAGTTAGCACACACTACTTGTCTGAGTCAGTGTTATAGCACAATGCAATGTCACACAAAGCCATGCTACAAGCAGTGATCTAAGGAAATGCCACTCTTTGGTACTGTGAGTGACATTAGGACATGCTTTTTTATGTCAGCCCACCACCTACTTAATCTGGCTACTTATAGAGCAAAAATAAGTACTATTCTTAGGCCCATTTGGTGTTGATAAGCCAATTACAGCTGAAGGGCAAAGTATGTTGTTACAAAGAAGCATTTATAATGCAGAATCAAAATGACTTTAAAACACAGCACAATATAATAGGCAGACAAAAAATATGTTGCAGTAATACAGGAAACATTGGGCTATATTACAAGTAAAACACAATTGATAGCATAGAGCGTGCTGTGCACCTTATAAAAAGAAAATGCACAATCTGGTTTACATGTGGATGGTTTAATATTTTAACCAAAGCATCTTAACACAGCCCAAACTATACTTTAAATAGATAACGTATGGAGTGGCTACCGCACTGCTATCCACAACAGAATAAAACTAACATTTGACATTTTCATCTCTGTAAATCAATGTGCTTGGCAATAACTATTCCCACTACATACAAAACTCTACACTGAAATGTGCCTAAGCTGACCTAATACACAGGCTCAGACTTAGGGCCAGATTACGAGTGGAGCGGTATTTATTACTCCCACGCTAACTCCGCTAGAATTAAGCTTTTTGCTTGTGTCTGGTAGCGCTCGTATTACAAGTTGAAAGTAAAAAGATTTAGCTTTTTATTACACAGTGTGATGATTTATTTAACAAAAATAAAGCCAAAATGGAGAAGCCAAGTGTGAAAAACTAAAGTACACCCTTACTGCTTCCATAGTAATTAAAAGGCTAAACAGCAGCCAGGTGCTGCTAATCAAATGCCCTTGATTAATTGATCACCAGCAAGCTTAACCACCTTTATAAAAGCCAAAGTTTTAGCCGGTCTAAAGCATTTAGGTTTGTGTTAACTCAATGCCAAGGAGGAAGTACATCAGCAATGAACTTAGAGAAGCAATTGTTGCTGCCCATTAATCTGGGAAGGGTTATAAAGGCCATTTCCAAACAATTTAAAGTCCATCATTCTATAATGAGAAAGATTATTCACAAGTGGAAAACATTCAAGACAGTTGCCAATCTTCCCAGGAGTGGACGTCCCAGCCCAAGGTCAGACAGTGCAATGCTCAGAGAAATTGCAAAGAAACGAACAAGAGTTACATCTCAGACGCTACAGGCCTCAGTTAACATGTCAAATGTTAAAGTTCGTGACAGTACAATTAGAAAAAGACTGAACAAGTATGGTTTGTAAGGAAGGGTATCCAGGAGAAAGCCTACTCTCTCTAAAAACATGGCAACACAGGCTAAGTTTGCAAAGTTGCATCTGAACAAACTACAAGACTTCTGGAACAATGTCCTTTGGACAGATGAGACCAAAGTGGAGATGTTTGGCCATAATGCACAGCGCCAAGTTTGGCGAAAACCAAACACAGCATATCAGCAAAAAGACCTCATACCAACTGTTAAGCACGGTGGTGGAGGGTGATAATTTGGGCTTGTGTTGCAGCCAGAGGGCCTAGGCACCTTGGAGTCATTGAGTTGACCATAAACTCCTCTGTATACCAAAGTATTCTAGAAACAAATGTAAGGCCATCTGTCCGAGATCTAAAGCTTGGCCGAAATTGGGTCATGCAGCAGGACAATGATTCTAAGCACACCAGCAGAATAGCTGAAAAAGAAAAGAATCAAGGTATTGCAATAGCCCAGTCAAAGTCCAGACCTCAACATGATTGAAATGCTGTGGTGGGACCTTTAGGGAGCTGTGCATAAACAAATGCCTGCAGACCTCAATGAACTGAAGCAATATTGTAAAGAAGAATGGGCCAAAACTCCTCCACAAAGATGTAAGAGACTGATAGTCATACAGAAAACAATTACTTCAAGTTATTGCTGCTAAAGGTGGTTCTACAAGCTATTGAATCATAGGTATACTGAGTTTTTCACACATGGCTTATCCATTTTGGCTTTATTTTTGTTAAAAATCTGAATGCATTTGACAATTTTTCACAGCTAAAGGGTGTTAGTTCCTGTGTTTCATATAAATAACATTGGGCTCATGAACGTGGAGTTATTTAAGAGTCAGCACTAATTGCCTGGAATGCAAGTCTGTCAAAAGATCTGAGATAAGGAGGCAGTCTGCAGAAGCTTAGATACAAGGTAAAAAGTATATAAATATAACAGTGTTGTTTATGCCAAACTTGGGAATGGGTAATAACATAATTTATGCTTACCTGATAAATTCCTTTCTCCTGTAGTGTAGTCAGTCCACGGGTCATCCATTACTTATGGGATTATATCTCCTCCCTAACAGGAAGTGCAAGAGGATCACCCAAGCAGAGCTGCTATATAGCTCCTCCCCTCTACGTCATACCCAGTCATTCGACCGAAACCAAACGAGAAAGGAGAAACTATAGGGTGCAGTGGTGACTGGAGTTTAATTTAAAATTTAGACCTGCCGTGAAAAACAGGGCGGGCCGTGGACTGACTACACTACAGGAGAAAGGAATTTATCAGGTAAGCATAAATTATGTTTTCTCCTGTTAAGTGTAGTCAGTCCACGGGTCATCCATTACTTATGGGATACCAATACCAAAGCTAAAAGTACACGAATGACGGGAGGGACAGGCAGGATCTTTACACGGAAGGAACCACTGCCTGTAGAACCTTTCTCCCAAAAACAGCCTCCGAAGAAGCAAAAGTGTCAAATTTGTAAAATTTTGAAAAAGTGTGAAGTGAAGACCAAGTTGCAGCCTTGCAAATCTGTTCAACAGAGGCCTCATTCTTAAAGGCCCAAGTGGAAGCCACAGCTCTAGTAGAATGAGCTGTAATCCTTTCAGGAGGCTGCTGTCCAGCAGTCTCATAGGCTAAATGTATTATGCTACGAAGCCAAAAAGAGAGAGAGGTAGCCGAGGCTTTTTGACCTCTCCTCTGTCCAGAATAAACGACAAACAGGGAAGAAGTTTGACGAAAATCCTTAGTTGCCTGCAAATAAAATTTCAGGGCACGGACGACGTCCAGATTGTGCAGAAGTCGTTCCTTCTTTGAAGAAGGGTTAGGGCACAATGATGGAACAACAATCTCTTGATTGATATTCTTGTTAGTGACTACCTTAGGTAAGAAACCAGGTTTAGTACGCAGAACTACCTTGTCTGAATGAAAAATCAGATAAGGAGAATCACAATGTAAGGCCGATAACTCAGAGACTCTTTGAGCCGAGGAAATAGCCATTAAAAACAGAACTTTCCAAGATAACAACTTGATATCAATGGAATGAAGGGGTTCAAACGGAACACCTTGCAGAACGTTAAGAACTAAGTTTAAGCTCCACGGCGGAGCAACAGTCTTAAACACAGGCTTAATCCTAGCCAAAGCCTGACAAAAAGCCTGAACGTCTGGAACTTCTGACAGACGTTTGTGTAAAAGGATAGACAGAGCTGAGATCTGTCCCTTTAACGAACTAGCAGATAAACCCTTTACTAAACCTTCTTGTAGAAAAGACAATATCCTAGGAATCCTAACCTTACTCCATGAGTAACTCTTGGATTCGCACCAATATAAGTATTTACGCCATATTTTATGGTAAATTTTCCTGGTAACAGGTTTCCTAGCCTGTATTAAGGTATCAATCACTGACTCCGAGAATCCCCGCTTTGATAGAATCAAGCGTTCAATCTCCATGCAGTCAGCCTCAGAGAAATTAGATTTGGATGTTTGAAAGGACCCTGAATCAGAAGGTCCTGTCTCAGAGGCAGAGACCATGGTGGACAGGACGACATGTCCACTAGATCTGCATACCAGGTCCTGCGTGGCCATGCAGGCGCTATTAGAATCATTGATGCTCTCTCCTGTTTGATCCTGGCAATCAATCGAGGAAGCATCGGGAAGGGTGGAAACACATAAGCCATGTTGAAGACCCAAGGTGCTGTCAGAGCATCTATCAGTACCGCTCCCGGGTCCCTGGACCTGGATCCGTAACAAGGAAGCTTGGCGTTCTGGCCAGACGCCATGAGATCCAGATTTGGTTTGCCCCAATGATGAAGCAGTTGGGCAAACACCTCCGGATGAAGTTTCCACTCCCCCGGATGAAAAGTCTGGCGACTTAGGAAATCCGCCTCCCAGTTCTCCACGCCTGGGATGTGGATCGCTGACAGGTGGCAAGAGTGAGACTCTGCCCAGCGAATTATCTTTGAGACTTCCATCATCGCTAGGGAACTCCTTGTCCCTCCCTGATGGTTGATGTAAGCCACAGTCGTGATGTTGTCCGACTGAAACCTGATGAACCTCAGAGTTGCTAACTGAGGCCAAGCCAGAAGAGCATTGAAAACTGCTCTTAATTCCAGAATGTTTATTGGAAGGAGTCTCTCCTCCTGAGTCCATGATCCCTGAGCCTTCAGGGAATTCCAGACTGCTCCCCAACCTAGAAGGCTGGCGTCTGTTGTTACAATCGTCCAATCTGGCCTGCGGAAGGGCATCCCCTTGGACAGATGTGGCCGAGAAAGCCACCATAGAAGAGAATCTCTGATCCAGATTTAGCATAGGGGACAAATCTGAGTAATCCCCATTCCACTGACTTAGCATGCACAATTGCAGCGGTCTGAGATGCAGGCGTGCAAAAGGTACTATGTCCATTGCCGCTACCATTAAGCCGATTACCTCCATGCATTGAGCCACTGACGGGTGTTGAATGGAATGAAGGACAAGGCAAGCATTTAGAAGTTTTGATAACCTGTCCTCCGTCAGGTAAATTTCCATTTCTACAGAATCTATAAGAGTCCCTAAGAAGGGAACTCTTGTGAGTGGCAATAGAGAACTCTTTTCTACGTTCACCTTCCACCCATGCGACCTTAGAAATGCCAGAACTAACTCTGTATGAGACTTGGCAGTTTGGAAACTTGACGCTTGTATCAGAATGTCGTCTAGGTACGGAGCCACCGCTATTCCTCGCGGTCTTAGTACCGCCAGAAGAGAGCCCAGAACCTTTGTAAAGATTCTTGGAGCTGTAGCTAACCCAGAGGGAAGAGCTACAAACTGGTAATGCCTGTTTAGGAAGGCAAACCTTAGATACCGGTAATGATCCTTGTAAATCGGTATGTGAAGGTAGGCATCCTTTAAATCCACTGTGGTCATGTACTGACCGTCTTGGATCATAGGTAAGATGGTCCGAATAGTTTCCATTTTGAACAATGGAACTCTTAGGAATTTGTTTAGGATCTTTAAGTCCAAGATTGGTCTGAAGGTTCCCTCTTTTTTGGGAACCACAAACAGATTTGAGTAAAACCCTTGACCGTGTTCCGACCGCGGAACTGGGTGGGTCACTCCCATTAGTAAGAGGTCTTGTACACAGCGTAGAAACGCCTCTTTCTTTATCTGGTTTGCTGACAACCTTGAAAGATGAAATCTCCCTTTGGAGGAGAAGCTTTGAAGTCCAGAAGATATCCCTGAGATATGATCTCTAACGCCCAGGGATCCTGGACATCTCTTGCCCAAGCCTGGGCGAAGAGAGAAAGTCTGCCCCCCACTAGATCCGTTTCCGGATCGGGGGCCCTCACTTCATGCTGTCTTAGGGGCAGCAGCAGGTTTTCTGGCCTGCTTGCCCTTGTTCCAGGACTGGTTAGGTTTCCAGCCCTGTCTGTAGGGAGCAACAGTTCCTTCCTGTCTTGGAGCGGAGGAAGTTGATGCTGCTCCTGCCTTGAAGTTACAAAAGGCACGAAAATTAGACTGTTTAGCCCTTGGTTTGGCCCTGTCTTGAGGCAGGGCATGGCCCTTACCTCCAGTAATGTCAGCGATAATTTCTTTCAAACCGGGCCCGAATAATGTCTGCCCTTTGAAAGGAATGTTAAGCAATTTAGATTTAGAAGTCACATCAGCTGACCAGGATTTAAGCCACAGCGCTCTACGTGCTTGAATGGCGAATCCGGAGTTCTTAGCCGTAAGTTTAGTTAAGTGTACTACGGCATCAGAAATAAATGAATTAGCTAGCTTAAGGACTTTAAGCTTGTCTATAATCTCATCCAATGGAGCTGTGCTGAGGGTCTCTTCCAGAGACTCAAACCAGAATGCCGCCGCAGCCGTGACAGGCGCAATGCATGCAAGGGGTTGTAATATAAAACCTTGCTGAACAAACATTTTCTTAAGGTAACCCTCTAACTTTTTATCCATTGGATCTGAAAAAGCACAGCTATCCTCCACCGGGATAGTGGTGCGCTTAGCCAGAGTAGAAACTGCTCCCTCCACCTTAGGGACCGTCTGCCATAAGTCCCGTGTGGTGGCGTCTATTGGAAACATTTTTCTAAATATAGGAGGGGGTGAAAAAGGCACACCGGGTCTATCCCACTCCTTGTTAACAATTTCTGTAAGCCTTTTAGGTATAGGAAAAACGTCAGTACATGCCGGTACCGCAAAATATTTATCCAGTCTACATACTTTCTCTGGAATTGCAACCGCGTTACAATCATTCAGAGCCGCTAATACCTCCCCTAGTAATACACGGAGGTTCTCAAGTTTAAATTTAAAATTTGAAATGTTTGAATCCAGTTTACTTGGATCAGATCAGTCACCCACAGAATGAAGCTCTCCGTCCTCATGTTCTGCAAATTGTGACGCAGTATCAGACATGGCTCTATTATTATCAGCGCACTCTGTTCTTACCCCAGAGTGATCGCGTTTACCCCTAAATTCTGGCAATTTAGATAGTACTTCAGTCATAACATTAGCCATGTCTTGCAAAGTGATTTGTATGGGCCGCCCTGATGTACTTGGCGCCACAATATCACGCACCTCCTGAGCGGGAGGCGAAGGTACTGACACGTGAGGAGAGTTAGTCGGCATAACTTCCCCCTCGTTGTCTGGTGATAATTTCTTTACATGTACAGATTGGCTTTTATTTAAAGTAGCATCAATGCAATTAGTACACAAATTTCTATTGGGCTCCACATTGGCCTTTAAACATAGTGAACAAAGAGATTCATCTGTGTCAGACATGTTTAAACAAACTAGCAATGAGACTAGCAAGCTTGGAAATACTTTCTAAATAAATTTACAAGCAATATAAAAAACGCTACTGTGCCTTTAAGAAGCACAAAAAAACTGTCACAGTTGAAATAACAATGAACCAAAATAGTTATATCAACCAATTTTTCACAGTAAATGTATTAAGTTAGCAAAGGATTGCACCCACCAGCAAATGGATGATTAACTCCTTAATACCCAAAAAACGGATAACAATTTAATATTAACGTTTTTATCACAGTCAAAACACACTATCACAGGTTTGCTGTGAGTGATTACCTCCCTCAAAACTAGTTTTGGAGACCCCTGAGCTCTGTAGAGACGTCCTGGATCATGGAGGAAGAAATAGGAAGACTGTGACTAAATTTTTACTGCGCAATAAAGCGCTAAAATAGGCCCCTCCCACTCATATTACAACAGTGGGGAAGCTCAGTAAACTGATTTTATTCAGAAACAAACGACAGCCATGTGGTAAAAATCATGCCCATAAAGTTTTATCACCAAGTACCTCAGAAAAAACGATTAACATGCCAGTAAACGTTTTAAAAATGAAATTATGAAATGTTATTAATAAGCCTGCTGCTAGTCGCTTTCACTGCAGTGCAGGATCAAATATTACTTAAATATAGACAGTATTTTCTTAGTGAAATTCCATTCCCCAGAAATACCTCAGAGTATACATACATACATATCAGCCTGATACCAGTCGCTACTACTGCATTTAAGGCTGCACTTACATTACATCGGTATTAGCAGTATTTTCTCAGTCAATTCCATTCCTTAGAAAATAATATACTGCAACATACCTCCTTGCAGGTGAACCCTGCCTGCTATCCCCTGTTCTGAAGTTACCTCACTCCTCAGAATGGCCGAGAACAGCAAGTGGATCTTAGTTACGACCGCTAAGATCATAGACAAACTCAGGTAGATTCTTCTTCTAATGCTGCCTGAGAAGAAACAACACACTCCGGATCCGTTTAAAATAACAAATTTTTGATTGAAGAAATAAAAAACTAAGTTTAACAACCACAGTCCTCTCACACGTCCTATCTATTAGTTAGGTGCAAGAGAATGACTGGGTATGACGTAGAGGGGAGGAGCTATATAGCAGCTCTGCTTGGGTGATCCTCTTGCACTTCCTGTTAGGGAGGAGATATAATCCCATAAGTAATGGATGACCCGTGGACTGACTACACTTAACAGGAGAAAAAGGGATTATCTATCTTTTTAAACAATAACATTTTTGGTGTTTACTATCCCTTTAAATAAATAATGACACAATGTAATATCTCATGTGTTATTGTTCATCTGATGTTTTATTTACCTAATTTTTCAGACCTGCTAAGTACCAGATGATTGTTATTATGTCCTGATACGTAAAACCAGAGAATTAAAAGATGGTGTACTTTCTTCTTCACATGACTGTATCTGATGTTTATTTGGTACAATATATAACTATATATACAGATATATATATATATAAGAATATCTATTTTTAAATACTTAGAACATATTCTGCTATGTGCTGAACATTGTGATGTGAACTATTTACAGTAAATATACAGTATAAAACTTTATTAAATATGAATATTGCATAAATATAATTTTACATGTTTTAACTGCAAAGAGCTCCAATGCACTTCAATGGGGGATAGTTATCAAAGCTACCAACTATGCTGTATTCGCCGGCACCAATATGCTCGCCTAACATTGCGGCCGCGGACCTGAATACGATCTCCATATTTATAAAAAAGAAAGAAAAAGCTGCACACCAAGTACGGGGCGATGAGCATCGGAAAGTTGTTAACTAACAGTCATCGATCTCGCTGCTATTCGGCTTTTTAACAACTCTATTTATACCCTGTCACTAAACGCTGCCACTATACTAAAATGTTTAACCCCTATCCTGCCACTCCCGGACCCCGCCGCAACTTTAATAAAGTTATCAAACCCTATCCTGCCACTCCCCAACACCGCCGCAACCTAAATAAAATTTATTAACCCCTATCCCGCCGCTCCCGAACTTCGCCACCACAAAATAAACATATTAACCCCCAAACCTTTGGCCTCCCACATCACTACCATTAACTAAACCTATTAACCCCTAAACTGCCAGCCCCCCCACATCGCCATAAACTAAAATTAAGCTATTAACCCCTAAACCTAACAACCCGCTACTTTTACATTAAAATTACAATATCCCTATCTTAAAATAAATTAAAACTTACCTGTAGAATAAAAAAAAACTAATTCTAAACTATTAATTAATCTACCCTATTATACTAAATTACATTAAACTAGCAATTAAATTAACTATATTACATATTAAAAAATCCTAACCCTACTCAAAATTATTTAAATCTACTATTAAAAATTACTAAATTACAAAAGAAAAATAAACGCTAAGTTACAAAAAAAACCAAAACACTAAATTATGGCAACAAACCACAGTTTTAAAAATAAATACGATTTACACCTAATCTAATATCCCTATCAAAAGAAAAAAAATAGCCTACAATAAACTACCAATGGCCCTTAAAAGGGCCTTTTGCAGGGCATTGCCCCCAAAGAAATCAGCTCTTTCACCTGTAAAAAAAAAAAATACAAACACCCCCCAACAGTAAAACCCACCACCCAACCAACCAACCCCCCAAATAAAAAGCGGCGAAACATGTCAGGGAATTGGTGAGGAGTCCAGTGAACTCCTGTGTTTTAGGTAGCGCTTTGGAGGCACGGTCAGCGTGACCTTACTTTAAATGGTTCTAGTCATTAACTTTTCTTGGGGCACAAATTGTTAGCACTATCCAGTAGCTAATTAACGGATATAGCCATTTCTCCTGAATAACTCGGTTGCGGTAACACCCACCACTAAGTCATACACAAACTTTATACTTAGAGGTTATTTAACCTTTGGAATGCCGAGTGTTTAGTTGCTACTGCAGCATTCTCAGCATATGACATACTAAGACAAATGTATGAATAACTGATTATTATCATGTGTTAAACTACATTTTAGCAGCAGTGACCAGCTGAATCTATGCAGCACAGCTAATTACTTTGCAAATCTCTGTGCAGCTGTAGCTATATGGATATACTAACTTCATACCGGAAAAATTTAATTTCCACCTAGCCACTACGGTGTGTTCATTGCTGCAACAGGAATTATGGTTTTTTAAAATCAAGTCGCATCCAAAACAAGTCACATTACTGTTCAAACACATTATCAACCCAAAAGACAACTTTTATTACAGTTTAAACATAAGATTAACCCATTAGACAACTCCCTTGGCAATCATTTAATAATTTACGTTGAGCTGCAGTATAAAAGATATACTAATCAATTACCTGTAAACTGCATTTGTATCAATGGTTTGGGATAACTCACTTTGCCTCGAACTAAGATTACACTATTATTAGCAGACATTTAACTTAAGTTATCTGTATAATATAATATATTAATCTAACACTCATGGTGGGCAATTTGTGAGATTTGTGCTTACTGGGAGCAGTTTTTCCCATATCTATCAGATTAAGCTATTTGTAGGAGGTATTTCATATATGCTGATAAGCATACAGCTGTATACTTCCAGCTATACCAAGATTTTGCGGCACCTCTTTAATACACGTATTAAACCTACTACAATCCATATTAAGGATACAATTATTACTGCATTACTACCTATACAACTTCCCTAAGATTAGTAACATATATGGTTCCTTATATATTTTACTGCATTTCGTAGGTGGTTTAGACTCACTTCTGTGAGTAATTTATCTAGGTAGCTCATTATAACCAGACAGCAATATACCTACCTTAGTTTGATAAAATCGTTATAACATTTATTACTTACTCAACCTGGCAATCCTATGGGCCAGCTTAACCCAGTAGTCATTCAAGCATATAACCCTACCTGTATACTGATTCGGCAATCATAGTATATTTTTTAGTACACTTCCTTTTGCCATAGGCTCAATATTACTACCAGTTGTGCCAAGACCTACACATGTGGTTTTATTTCCAGATCTAAGTATACGTATATTTACGTACTATACAACTTTTGTTGCCCTTGGGTTTCATAAATATAGGTGACCCAATTCTTGATTGAACACTTTATTTGGTGCCTATTTTACCTAAGCACTTATTAGACTGCTCATAATTTGTCAGACCTTTTCACACATATTAAACTAGCTGAGCTACTTACTATTACTTTGGATCTACTTTGTACAACATTTATATGTATTTAGTATTTGTTGTTCCAATAGTAATAGCCCCATTTTCATACTTTTTGAACCAAGTGGTGTTATTATCCTAGCATCCACTATTATACACACGCTGACCACCCCCAATTCGTAGTTTTAATTGTATGTGTTTTGTGTGTTTAGGTTGTTTTTAATACTATTAATAAAAGTTATATTTTATTTTTACTCTATCTCATCCCCTTGTTTGACTCATTAGAAGTAGTTGTCTCATTTTTGTGCCTTATATTGATCAGGACTTTGGAGTGCTATTTAGTGTATACTTTCTGTTGGATAGTTTATCTATCCAACTACTGTTTCTACTTAAGAAATCATGTATATTTATCACAGCAAATACTAGCTGAACACAGTAACTAACAAACCATGTATGTTTATCACAACATATACTAGCTGAATGCTGTAACTAACAAATCATGTATCTTTATCACAACATATATTAATAACAAATCATGTATATTTATCACAACAAATAATAGGTGAACACAGTAGCTAACAAATCATGTATGTTTATCACAACAAATACTAGCTGAACACAGTAACTAATCATGTATGTTTATCACAACATATACTAGCTGAACACAGTAGCTACAAAAATCATGCATCTTTATCACAAAAAATACTAGCTGAACACAGTAGCTAACAAATCATGTATCTTTATCACAACAAATTCTAGCTGAGCACAGTAACTAACAAATCATTTATCTTTATCACAACATATATTAATAGCAAATCATGTATCTTTATCACAACATATACTAGCTGAACACAGTAACTAAGAAATCATGTATATTTATCACAACATATACTAGCTGAACACAGTAACTAACAAATACTAGCTGAACACAGTAACTAACAAATCATGTATCTTTATCACAACAAATACTCTTATCTTTCTTTTTTTATTAGAGTTTAAATGACGTCATATTACATTTGTTATAACATATGAAACAAATACATCTGTAGAAAAAACAAAAGCATACTAAGAACTGGAGATACAAGAATAAAAGGAACAGAAATAGATTAATCTTTGTAATCACTTGTGACGACTTAATACTATCGAAAGAAAGGCCTCGCATTTTCTTATCAACTTATGCTATCGACCCTTTTAAGATATATAAATGTTCTCCATAAGAAAAAAAACAAACAAAAAACAAAACATGTATATAACGTATAAATATATTTTGTTACATTTTGTCGCATATTTATACAACAGACATATATTCATGAAAATAACAAATGGCCCGCATAGCTGCATAATAAAAGTTAATGTTATATGTTATCAAATACTAGAGAGACTTGACAGTCCTTCATTTCGAAGCTGGATATGTGAAGATAAATAGATGCACAAACTGATAATATAAAAATGACCCTAATCCCAAGTAATCCGGCAAAAAAACCATGCTGGGGGGAAATTTCTCTTAAGGCCAATGACTGAAAGAAGTCAGATTTGTGGAATTGTAGTGTAAGCATACATTGAATCGTTACTGGGTAGGATAGAATAATTTTAAGCCATTTGGTAAAAAAAAATTGAGATCTGCCTTATCCTGGAATGTCGTGATATTAAACTGCTCAAAAATTATTTGGGAATGTATAATTTTAATAAATACAATAGGGTAGGGGCATTTTTAGATTTCCACTCCTTTAAAATTAGGTTACGTCCTATCATAATAATAGTATTGATTAAGTTATGCTCTTGTGTGTTTGGATCTGTATAGAGAAAAACAATGTATTTTGGGTCAAGTGTAACTCTAGATTCCATTATTTTGTTTAACCAGTAGAGGATTTTTTTCCAAAATTGGAAAATTTTTGGATAGTACCACAGACAGTGCAAAATGTCTGCCTGGGAAAAATTGCATTTGGAACATGTTACGTTATCATCCTTTTTCCATTTACAAAGTCTTTAGGTAATTCTTTCCAGGTGTTAGAAATAGGTGCCTCTCTGATCCATCTTATTCTAGATTTTATATCGGTTGGGTTAAGATCTGAAAAATGTTTTAGCCTTCTAAGCTGAATCATATCTAAAAAAAATTTGGCCCTGTTTGGTTAAGCAAATTTTGTATAATAGGGAAATAGAGTGGCACCCAAGATGGTACAATGTGATGTAATATCCAAGTTTCCCTAGGCCAATTGCCATTTGTAGAGTTCTATATTTTGGTGGATAAAATGCCTTAGCTGCAAATATGTATAGAAGGATTTGTTTGTGATTTTATATTCTACAGAGATAACATCAAAGGGTTTTATCTGATTGGTGCTATCCATAGTTTGGGTTAAAAAGACCAGTCCTTTTTGTGCCCACAATCCAAAAACTTGAGAATGTAATCCTGGTATAACATTTGGATTGCCAATGATTGGAAGAAAAGGGGATATTTGATCATTTATGTCTAATGCAAGGCATAAATACTGCCAGGCAATAATTGTATTGCGTATGGTGATCATATTTGAACATTTAAAGGAAGTTGAGTTTTCTGGCAGTGAAGAACTGCGTTAAGTGAAAAAGGAGAGATAATTTCAAGGTCAGAATATGTTAAGTGATTTTCCTTAATGAGCCAGTCAATTGCATAGTGTGCCAGAATTATGGTATTGTAACATTTAATGTCAGGGAATGAAAAGTCACCAAATTCCGTAGCCTGTGATATTTTATATATGGAGAGCAGGTGTCTTCCCCCCCCTTTATAAATCTAGCACATATTTTGTAAAAAGATTTTATATCCTTATTAAGAAGAAAAAGTGGTACGTTTTGCATAATATAAAGCAGTTGGGGGAATAGTATTATTTTAATTAGCATTATTTTAGCCGAGAAGGATAAAGGAAATGATTACCATCTGTGCATTTTGCTAATGCATCTGTGAAGAAACTTGTGAAATTCGATTTTATACCAGTTATTTGGGTTCCTATAAAAATAGATTCCAAGGTATCTAATATATTCCACTTCTTTATAGGGATGATGATGGTAGCTGTTTTTATTCTTATGGATCCATACAATTTCTGTCTTAGATACATTAATTTTATAGCTGTAAATTGAACTAAATAGATCAAATATCTGTAAGCAGACAACTGTCAATATGGTGAAATCTACAGCAATATTCTTTTCTTTTTATGGAACTCATTCCAAAAATAATCTAAGAGTAGCGCTACTTTGCGTGCATTTTTAGTAGAGGATCTGCCTGTCATAAAATCGGACTGGTCTTCGTGAATAATCTCATTTAGGCAACCTTTGAATCTATTTGCAACAATAGAGGTAAGTATAGTCTACGTTTAGAAGTGAGATAGGTCTATATGAGCCTAAATCTGTTGGGTTTTTCCCTTTTTTTTAAGTATTAATGTAATAAGTGAGAAGGTGAAGAACTTTGAGGTAATTTGATCTTTGGTGAAATAGTTATTATATAGTGAGGTTAGTGCATCTAAGATATCAGATTTTAATATTTTAAAGAACTCAGCCGGAATTTGATTGGGACCAGGGGCTTTGTTAAGTTTAGCTGCATCTATAGCTTCCGACATTTCTTCCGTTGATATCGGAATATTCAGATTTTCTATTAGATCAGGAGGAACTTTTGGGAGTTTTAATTTATTCCAAAAATTACATTTATTTGCTGGGTCTATTTCTTTTGAGGTATATATATATCTATTTTTTAAATAGCTAAGAAAAATATTTTTGATACTAGGAAAATCCATGTATCTTTTATTCACTTCTATTGCTTCAATTATATTGTTTTTCTTCATAGCTTCATCTAGTCTAGCTAAATATTTGGCAGACTTACCAAAGTGGCCTTTGTATATTGCATTTCTTCACAGGAAGTTTTTCGTGCAATAAAGAGATCTCTTTCTTGTCTGGCAGAAATATAATTGTCCCATGATGTTTTACTGGGGGATACTATATGGGTTCTATAAGCGTTTCTAACTTGTTTAGAGAGTTGTAGCTCCCAAGCTCTAGATTTCTTCTTCTGTTTAATCATGTATGCTTTAATTTCTCCTCTGAGCTAGGCTTTAGCAGCTTCCCAAAATATTTCCGATTTATCATAGTATGATTTGTTGCAATTTTTTTTATTCTCTCCGCTTCTGAACTAACCAATTTCGGAATAGTACATTATTTATTAAAAATTTTGGAAAAAAGAAATTAAAGGTTTGTTCCGAGTCAAATATTTTACTTTGAATTCCTAAGGAAATAATGGCATGATCAGAAATAAGTATATCATTGATTTCAGATCTGGTTTCTAGAGGGAGTAATGGTCCGAAATTAGAAAACAATCAATCCTAGATATAGATCTATGGGACTTAGATTCACAGGTTTATAGTTTGGTATAGGGATGTTGTATACACCATATGTCATGGACTTTTAGATCTTTACACACTTGATTGAAAATCTTAGATTTTTGCATTAGGTAGCCCATGCTTTTTTGCCCAATTCTTTCTACAGAGGGAGTAGAAATCAAGTTAAAGTCGCCTGAAATTATTAGATTCTGCCCAATATATTTAGACAAAAGCGCAGTAAGTTTATACCAAAACTCTGGTTCTAATTTATTGGGTCCATATATGTTGCATAGGATACTTTTTATACCCTGAATCTCTTTTTCTAAGATCGGCCATCTGCATCTGAATCTATCTCAGTACTTATGACCTTATATGTAAGGTTTTTGTTAAATAACATAGCTACACCCCTTTTCCTATGAGAACATGAGGAGGGAAACACTTCCCCAACCCATTTACTCTTTAATTTAATTACTTCCTTGTCTCTGAGATGTGTTTCCTGAATACTATGTCTGGATCATGTTTACCCAAGTGCTTTATTATCATCTTTCTTTTAATCAGAGAATTAATGCCCCCTACATTCCAGGAAAGATATTTAATAAAATTTCTCATAAAAAAAAAGCAATACGTTTATAGAGGAGATGTTTTTTTTCCTATTCCTCTCCTTTTTCTCCATCCCTGCCTTGCTGTCCGGGTGAGGGTGGGAGGGACAGGAGGCAAACCCCCCCCCCCCCCCCCCCATTAATTATGCTTACCTGATAATTTTCTTTTCTTCTGATGGAAAGAGTCCACAGCTCCATTCATTACTTTTGGGAAATAAGAACCTGGCCACCAGGAGGAGGCAAAGACACCCCAGTCAAAGGCTTAAATACTCCTCCAACTCCCCTCATCCCCCAGTCATTCAGCCGAGTAACAAGGACCAGTAGAAGAAATATCAGGTGAAAGGTGCCAGAAGAATAAATAAGGACGCCCCACAAAAAAATTATGGGTGGGGAGCTGTGGACTCTTTCCATCAGAAGAAAATGATCAGGTAAGCATAATTTATGTTTTTCTTCTTAAATGGAAAGAGTCCACAGCTGCATTCATTACTTTTGGGAAAACAATACCCAAGCTATAGAGGACACTGAATGCCAAGATGGGAGGGTACAATAGGAGGCCCATACTGAGGGCACCAGGTCTGAACCCCTACCCAACAAAAAAACCTTAAAAGGAAAGGCCCCAAGGACACTGACCCGCAGATAGTCCAGAAGCCAAGCTAGAGACTACAAATCGGACTCAACTGAGCCAACAGTCCTCCAGGAGACACTGTCGCCCAACAGTCGGTTCCTCACCACTCCCCCCACACTAATGAAGGGGGCACCAGCCTAAACTCCCAAAGGGACACAGCAAAAGGAGTACCGAAGGAAACCAAAAGGTCACCACCATCCATAAAAGGAAACCTCTAATAGTGAGCCCAGCTCACAAAGACCCAAATGGGCCCAATAGAGAAAAGGAGGCTACGCCTAGACCAAGCATAAACCCAGGAGAAGACAGGGCAGAAAGACAGAGAAAGTATTATATCCAACATCATGTAAGCAGTGAAAGACAACTGAAGACAGAGTCCACACAGCGTCCGAACATAGAATACAAAAGTATCCAACCACAAAAAAAGTGTGTAACAGACCCAGACGAAAAACCCTGAGACAGAACACAGAGTCAACATCAGAATGACACAGAGGATACTTGTTAGAAAGTAGAAACAGCCAACAAGAGAACAGCAGGCAAAAGCAACCCCCCAGACAGAGGGCATGCTCTAGGTAACCTAAGCCGCCAGACCTACACACAGGTCTCCGAAAGGGGAACACAGAACCCCAAACGAGGCCCCCCGAGAAGGAGAGGTTACACCCAGAGCCCGAAGGAGGTGTAATCCTGGCCCCTCTGCCTGTAAGCCTAGGGAGCTAGCAACTATGCCCACCTAGATACTGAAAATGACATCGTCTTTCAGAACCCACACCCAGCCAGACCAACCCAGCATCAGCGGATCTAAAACAGGAGAACAAAAGAACCTCAAAACCAGCTCAAGGACGAGCAGAAAAATGGCCACAGCCATCCCCACAGAGCACAGGTACAACCTGACTCCTAAAACAGACAAGGCCGTAGACCCAAAGGATCTAGCAAAAAAGGCCTAAAAAGTCTCAACTTGGAGCCAGCAAGACTCCAGATGGAACGTAACAACCCAGAGAGACACCCCTCTCTGATAAGTTAACCCACTGTTCCAACCTCCTGAATCCAGGAGAAGCCCCAAGAAAGGGACTACATCTCCATAAGGAGGAGAATAGCCCCTTAAGAAAAGGGATGGAGCCAGAAAGACAACATCTGACCTCAAGGCATGAAGCCACTGGCTAAAGGAGAGGTCAATCCCCAACACAGATGTCCTTGGAAAGGACCCCTCCTAAAAGTACCTTGCTAACACACATTCCCTGTGTACTGGATGCAGCAGAGACACTGTAAACTCATTCGCCTGCAGAGCAGTGAATCCAAGGGTTATCCTAGCAAGCTGACCTAGGGAATCCAACCCTAAGGCGCATCAAGCCTAATGAGTAACAGACACTCAGAAAACCTGGCCAACCATGACCAGGTCAGGTAGATTGAAGAAGGGACATAGCTCAAGTTCCCAGTACTAGGGAACTCCAAACAAGTCCTGACGCCTAAGATTCCAGTAACAACCCATAACTGGGTCCACAAGGGTATACGCAGAGCGAAGCCTCACCAACCGGAAGCCTCAGGGAGAAAACAGGTCCGGGCACCCAATTGTTCAATCAAACAATACCCGAGCACAGAACACCCGTCTGACAATAAACCAGACAAAAGGGATAAGAATGTAATACCCAGATCAATCCAGATAACGAGAAGAACTCGTAAGTCCCGACTGAAGGAAGGAACAACCCCTTGCTAAAGTGCTACGTTCTAAGAAGCAAGGTGATAGAAGTCGTAATACGACCCTAGAGCCATCTAGACCTCTCAAACAGCCTCAGGACAACAAAGCAAGGGATACCTCGAGGTCCAAACCCCTCAAGCAGGGCTAGTCTCCGCATCACCTCCATACAAACAGAGGAATACAGGGAGGAAAGGTGCAAAGCCTTCCCAGCTCTGGGAAGCCCTGAGCTAAGCCCAATGTCCCCACAGGGATCAACCATCTCCCGGAGGGAACCCAGGTCCCTAAAAGGAGTCCTAACTCACCCGGAGACAATGGAAGAAGACCAAGAAGGTCTTATAACTCAGCTAGACAGTACACGGTCAATGTGCAATAGCTGCAGCTGGTTCCATTAAACGGCTTGCGAGCACACATTCAAGGTGCAAAGAGCTGCAGCTGGTTTCAAACTGCAAACCTTCTGCATGCTAGTCAGCCATAAACACTACTAGCTGTTGATGGACCAAGTTAAAAAAGGACAAATCCAGAGCCTCAAAAAAGAAGGCCAAACCGCTCAAACAGTGGTAAGAGGGCGCTAAGCCCTCCAACCCTCCAAAGCATGGGAGAGGAAACGCTTGGGTCTGATAATACCAGACATAAGAGAGAGTGATGCAGGGGAAACTCCACTGACCCAGTCATCCATTAACAATACATCCCGCCTCATGGGTCCACAGGTCCTCTCGAATGCTTAGTTAAAACATGTAAAACAAATGATAATCTGAGCACTCAGCGCCTCAACTGGACCAGCCAAGCAGAATGGCACCACATGTTTGAACAGCCACAAGACAGAACGAACCCAACAGGACCAGCCTGCACTCAGGGCCCTAACCTGCAAGCTGCATAAATCCTCCCTCAGATGGGAAGAAAGGAAAACAGACATTTTTTAACATAGGACTAACATGTCCAAAACAACTTCCGAAGAAGTAACAAAGAGTATCAATCCCAGAAGGTTCCCAAAGGAAACAATAAACAAAATAAAAAACATCCTATCTGATAAAAATAAAATAAAAGGCAACCCGGAGGTTAACGCCCAAGAAGAAACCCGCAGGACCAGCCAAACGGAGCCCTGATCTTCCATAAACTGGGAAAGATATCAATAAAATAACAATCAGGAGATTACATCATCCCCACATGTCTAATGAGGTGCACCATTCGAATTAGCAGACTAAAAATAAGCAGACTGAAAATTCTCGTATTCTGTAATGAAAGGCACAACACTCAGGGACAGCTACACCCGCAGGGAACTGTAGAGGTCCTCCCCAAGGCGGGAGACCCAGGGCAAAAGGGCACAAGCACAGTCGCAAATAAACGTGTGGACTCTGCAGATGAATAATCTCAAAAAATACGTGGATGCGAAAACGTGCTGCAACCTCCATGGGGAACACGCCGCCCTGCATGGAGGAATAATCATAAACTGGGTTAACCGCATGTGTAGAAGTATGGAGCGGAAGGGAACTCGGCCCTTCAAGTGTGACGGATAGTAGCATCGCCTCTGCCATGGAGAGATGGAAGTAGGCAGTGAAGCGAAGTTCGACAACGTCGATTGCTTGAGGAGCTGTTAACATGAGTCGGGATGGTTTCGCAGAAAGACTCTCCCTGCATCTCCGGACTCTAACTTTCATCCAAGCACTCACTGAGAGACTGATAGGATTACTTAAAACTCCTGTCCCAGAGAACTACCATAAGAGACAAAATAAATTCTGACACTTCTCTGCCAACCTCCTGGGACGAAAAGCAAAGAATGACTGGGGGATGAGGGAAGTGGGAGGAGTATTTTAGCCTTTGGCTGGGGTGTCTTTGCCAACTCCTGGTGGCCAGGTTCTTATTTCCCAAAAGTAATGAATGCAGCTGTGGACTCTTTCCATTTAAGAAGAAAAAAAACCACAACACACAATAAATAATAGCTGAACACAGTAACAAACCATGTATCTTTATCACAACAAATACTAGCTGAACACAGTAACTAACAAATCATGTATCTTTATCAAAACATATATTATTAACAAATCATGTATCTTTATCGCAGCATATACTAGCTGAACACAGTAACTAACAAATCATGTATCTTTATCACAACATATACTAGCTGAACACAGTAAATAATCATGTATTTTTATCACAACATATACTAGCTGAGCACAGTAACTAACAAATCTTGTATCTTTATTACAACAAATTCTAGCTAAATAGAGTAACTAACAAATCATTTATTTTTATCACAACATATACTAGCTGAGCACAGTAACTAGTAAATCAGGTATCTTTATCACAGCATATACTAGCTGAACACAGTAATTCATAAATAAAGTATCTATCACAACAAATACTAGCTGAACACAGTAATTCATAAATAAAGTATCTATCACAACAAATACTAGCTGAACACAGTAGCTAACAAATCATGTATCTTTATCACAACAAATACTAACTGAACACAATAACTAACAAATCATGTATCTTTATCCCAACATATACTAGCTGAATACAGTAACTAACAAATCATGTATCTTTATTACAACATATACTAGCTGAGCACATTAACTAACAAATCATGTATCTTTATCACAACAAATACTAGCTGAATACAGTAACTATCAAATTATATATCTTTATCACAACAAATTCTAACTGAACAGAGTAACAAATCATGTATCTTTATCACAACAAATACTAGCTGAACACCGTAACTAATCATGTATCTTTATCACAACAAATTCTAACTGAACAGAGTAACAAATCATGTATCTTTATCACAACAAATACTAGCTGAACACAGTAACTAATCATGTATCTTTATCACAAAATATACTAGCTGAACACCGTAACTAATCATGTATCTTTATCACAAAATATACTAGCTGAACACCGTAACTAATCATGTATCTTTATCACAAAATATACTAGCTGAACACCGTAACTAATCATGTATCTTTATCACAAAATATACTAGCTGAACACCGTAACTAATCATGTATCTTTATCACAAAATATACTAGCTGAACACCGTAACTAATCATGTATCTTTACCACAACATATATTAATAACAAATCATGTATCTTTATAACAACAAATACTAGCTGAACACAGTAAGTAATCATGTATCTTTATCACAACAAATACTAGCTGAACACAGTAACTAATCATGTATCTTTATAACAACATATACTAGCTGAACACAGTAAGTAATCATGTATCTTTATCACAACATATACTAGCTGAACACAGTAACTAATCATGTATCTTTATCACAACATATACTAGCTGAACACAGTAACTAATCATGTATCTTTATAACAACATATACTAGCTGAACACAGTAAGTAATCATGTATCTTTATCACAACATATATTAATAACAAATCATGTATCTTTATCGCAGCATATACTAGCTGAACACAGTAAGTAATCATGTATCTTTATCACAACATATACTAGCTGAACACAGTAAGTAATCATGTATCTTTATCACAACATATACTAGCTGAACACAGTAAGTAATCATGTATATTTATCACAACATATACTAGCTGAACACAGTAACTAACAAATCATGTATCTTTACCACAACATATATTAATAACAAATCATGTATCTTTATCACAACAAATACTAGCTGAACACAGTAACTAATCATGTATCTTTATCACAACATATACTAGCTGAACACAGTAACTAACAAATCATGTATCTTTACCACAACATATATTAATAACAAATCATGTATCTTTATCACAACATATACTAGCTGAACACAGTAACTAATCATGTATCTTTATCACAACATATACTAGCTGAACACAGTAACTAACAAATCCTGTGGGGCATATCTATCAAGCTGTCAACTATGCTGCATTTGCCGGCACCAATACGCTCGCCTAATCTAATAATATCAATATGCTATCCTTATTTATGAAAAAAGCCGTGCACCAAGTACAGAGCGATGAGCATCGGACTGTTGTTAACTAACAGTCATCGATCTTGCGTCTATTTGGCTTTTTCAAAACTTTATTTATACCCTGTCACTAAACGCTGCCACTATACTAAAATGTTTAACCCCTATCCCGCCACTCCCTGCAACCACCTAAAAAAACTTATTAACCCCTATTCCACCACCGCCATAACCTAAATAAACTTATTAACCCCTATCCCGCTGCCACTAAATAAACATATTAACCCCTAAACCTAACAACCCAATAACTTTAAATTAAAATTACAACATTTCTATCTTCAAATAAATTTAAACTTACCTGTAGAATTAAAATAAACTATATTAAACTATTAATTAGCCTACCTGAACTATTATCCTACAATTAAATTAAACTACCAACTAAATTAACTAAATTACATATTAAAAAAACCTAACCCTACTCAAATTACTTAAATATACTATTAAACATTATTAAAAGTACTAAATTACCACAAAAAAAAGAAACTAAGTTACAAAAAACAAACACTAAATTGCGAAAAATAAAAAACCACATTATCAAAAATAAAAAAGAATTACACCTAATCTAATAGCCCTATCAAGCTGTCAACTATGCTGCATTCGCTGTAAAAGTGCATTGAGTCGCCGCATCAATCATATATATACAATTCACTGTCATTCACACATCTTTACCATCTTTTTTTGCCTCCGTCTGGGGAGTTCAATAGGGTGAAGCCACCTAGTAAACCTCATTCTCCAAGGTTCACTTGGGGTAAATGCCAGAGGTTCAGCGGGGCGCCTTCCTTGAACCCCCCAGGCCGAGGCAAAATAAAATAGTGTAGGTGTGGAAATTACAGTACATTGGGCTTTACCCACAGCCACTTCGTAATGTCAGGTTTACCCGTAACACACACACACATATATATATACAGGGAGTGCAGAATTATTAGGCAAATGAGTATTTTAACCACATCATCCTCTTTATGCATGTTGTCTTACTCCAAGCTGTATAGGCTTGAAAGCCTACTACCAATTAAGCATATTAGGTGATGTGCATCTCTGTAATGAGAAGGGGTGTGGTCTAATGACATCAACACCCTATATCAGGTGTGCATAATTATTAGGCAACTTCCTTTCCTTTGGCAAAATGGGCCAAAAGAAGGACTTGACAGGCTCAGAAAAGTCAAAAATAGTGAGATATCTTGCAGAGGGATGCAGCACTCTTAAAATTGCAAAGCTTCTGAAGCGTGATCATCGAACAATCAAGCGTTTCATTCAAAATAGTCAACAGGGTCGCAAGAAGCGTGTGGAAAACCAGAATTTATGCTTACCTGATAAATTACTTTCTCCAACGGTGTGTCCGGTCCACGGCGTCATCCATTACTTGTGGGAAATATTCTCCCCCACAGGGAAAGGCAAGGAGAGCACACAGCAAGAGCTGTCCATATAGCTCCCCCTCTGGCTCCGCCCCCCCAGTCATTCGACCGACGGTTAGGAGAAAAAGGAGAAACTATAGGGTGCCGTGGTGACTGTAGTGTATAAAGAAATTTTTTTTTAACCTGATTAGGAAACCAGGGCGGGCCGTGGACCGGACACACCGTTGGAGAAAGTAATTTATCAGGTAAGCATAAATTCTGTTTTCTCCAACATTGGTGTGTCCGGTCCACGGCGTCATCCATTACTTGTGGGAACCAATACCAAAGCTTTAGGACACGGATGAAGGGAGGGAGCAAATCAGGTTACCTAAATGGAAGGCACCACGGCTTGCAAAACCTTTCTCCCAAAAATAGCCTCCGAAGAAGCATAAGTATCAAATTTGTAGAATTTGGCAAAAGTGTGCAGAGAGGACCAAGTCGCTGCCTTACATATCTGATCAACAGAAGCCTCGTTCTTGTAGGCCCAAGTGGAAGCCACAGCCCTAGTAGAGTGAGCTGTGATTCGGTCAGGAGGTTGCCGTCCGGCAGTCTCATAAGCCAATCGGATAATGCTTTTCAGCCAGAAAGAGAGAGAGGTAGCAGTAGCTTTTTGACCTCTCCTCTTACCAGAATAAACGACAAACAAAGATGAGGTTTGTCTAAAATCTTTTGTTGCTTCTAAGTAGAACTTTAAAGCACGAACAACATCTAAATTGTGTAACAAACGTTCCTTCTTTGAAACTGGATTCGGACACAGAGAAGGAACAACTATTTCCTGGTTAATATTCTTGTTGGAAACAACTTTTGGAAGAAAACCAGGCTTAGCACGCAAAACAACCTTATCTGAATGGAAAACCAGATAGGGTGGATTACATTGCAAAGCAGATAATTCAGAAACTCTTCTAGCAGAAGAAATAGCAACCAAAAATAGAACTTTCCAAGATAATAACTTAATATCTATGGAATGTAAAGGTTCAAACGGAACCCCTTGAAGAACTGAAAGAACTAAATTTAGACTCCAAGGAGGAGTCATGGGTCTGTAAACAGGATTGATTCTAACCAAAGCCTGAACAAAAGCTTGTACATCTGGCACAGCTGCCAGTCGTTTGTGTAACAAGACAGATAAAGCAGAAATCTGTCCTTTTAGAGAACTAGCTGACAACCCTTTATCCAAACCTTCTTGGAGAAAGGAGAGAATCTTTGGAATTTTAATCTTACTCCAGGAGAATCTCTATATATATTTTTTCCATATTTTATGGTAAATCTTTCTAGTCACAGATTTTCTGGCTTGGACCAGAGTATCTATCACAGAATTAGAAAACCCACGCTTGGATAAAATTAAGCGTTCAATTTCCAAGCAGTTAGCTGCAGAGAAACTAGATTTGGATGTTCGAATGGACCTTGTACTAGAAGATCCTGTCTCAAAGGTAGCTTCCATGGTGGAGCCGATGACATATTCACCAGGTCTGCATACCAAGTCCTGCGTGCTATCAGAATCACTGAGGCCTTCTCCTGTTTGATCCTGGCTATGAGCCTGGGAAGGAGAGGAAACTGTGGAAACACATACGCTAGGTTGAATGACCAAGGCGCCACTAATGCATCCACTAGAGTCGCCTTGGGATCCCTGGATCTGGACCCGTAGCAAGGAATCTTGAAGTTCTGACGGGACGCCATTAGATCCATGTCTGGAACGCCCCATAATTGGGTTAACTGAGCAAAGACCTCCGGGTGGAGTTCCCACTCCCCCGGATGGAAAGTCTGACGAATCAAATAGTCCGCCTCCCAGTTGTCTACTCCTGGGATGTGAATAGTGGATAGATGGCAGGAGTGATTCTCTGCCCATTGGATAATCTTGGTTACTTCCTTCATTGCTAGGGAACTCT
Source organism: Bombina bombina (assembly GCF_027579735.1). Classification (NCBI taxonomy): domain Eukaryota; kingdom Metazoa; phylum Chordata; class Amphibia; order Anura; family Bombinatoridae; genus Bombina; species Bombina bombina. The sequence continues at coordinate 1,187,474,918 of NC_069500.1, forward strand.
TTGTTCCCCCCTGATGATTGATGTACGCAACAGTCGTTATGTTGTCCGACTGAAATCTTATGAACCTGGCTTCCGCTAGCTGAGGCCAAGCCAGGAGCGCATTGAATATTGCTCTTAGTTCCAAAATGTTTATCGGGAGAAGCGACTCTTCCCGAGACCATAGGCCCTGAGCTTTCAGGGAGTCCCAGACCGCGCCCCACCCCAAGAGGCTGGCGTCGGTCGTGACGATGACCCACTCCGGTCTGCGGAAACTCATTCCCTGAGACAGGTGATCCTGGGTCAACCACCAGAGAAGTGAGTCCCTGGTTACCTGGTCTACTTGAATTTGGGGAGACAAGTCTGTATAGTCCCCATTCCACTGATTGAGCATGCACAGCTGTAATGGTCTTAGATGAATTCGAGCAAAAGGAACCACGTCCATTGCTGCGACCATTAGTCCTATTACTTCCATGCACTGAGCTATGGAGGGTTGAGGAATAGAATGAAGAACTCGACAAGCGTTTAGAAGCTTTAGCTTTCTGACTTCTGTCAGGAAGATCTTCATTTCCACAGAATCTATTATTGTTCCCAGAAAAGGAACCCTTGTGGATGGTGACAGTGAACTCTTTTCTATGTTCACATTCCACCCGTGAGATCTGAGAAAAGCCAACACAATGTCTGTTTGGGCCCTTGCTTTGGAAAGAGACGACGCTTGGATTAGGATGTCGTCTAGATAAGGTGCTACAGCGATGCCCCTCGGCCTTAGGACCGCTAGAAGGGACCCTAGCACCTTTGTGAAAATTCTGGGAGCGGTGGCTAAACCGAATGGAAGAGCCACGAACTGGTAATGTTTGTCCAGAAAGGCGAACCTCAGGAACTGATGATGAGTTTTGTGGATTGGAATATGCAGATACGCATCCTTTAGATCCACGGTAGTCAAATATTGACCCTGCTGGATTGTCGGCAAGATTGTCCGAATGGTTTCCATTTTGAAGGATGGAACTCTGAGGAACTTGTTTAATATCTTTAAATCCAGAATTGGCCTGAAAGTTCCCTCTTTTTTGGGAACCACAAACAGGTTTGAGTAAAAACCTAGACCTTGTTCCCCGGAGGGGACTGGGTTTATCACTCCCATCTTTGATAGGTCTCTTACACAATGTAAGAATGCCTGTTTCTTTATCTGGTCTGAAGATAAGCGAGACAGGTGGAACCTTCCCCTTGGAGGAAGTCCCTTGAACTCTAGAAGGTATCCCTTGGAGACTATCTCTAGTGCCCAGGGATCCGGAACATCTCTTGCCCAAGCCTGAGCGAAGAGAGATAGTCTGCCCCCTACCAGATCCGGTCCCGGATCGGGGGCTACCCCTTCATGCTGTCTTGGTAGCAGCAGCAGGTTTCTTGGTCTGTTTACCCTTGTTCCAGCCTTGCATGGGCTTCCAAGCGGGTTTGGGCTGGGCCGCGTTACCTTCTTTTCTAGCGGCAGAGGAGTTATTAGCCGGTCCGTTCCTGAAATTGCGAAAGGAACGAAAATTAGACTTGTTCTTAGCCTTAAACGGCCTATCCTGTGGGAGGGCATGGCCCTTACCCCCAGTGATGTCTGAAATAATTTCCTTCAATTCCGGCCCAAAAAGGGTCTTACCCTTGAAAGGAATATTAAGTAACTTAGTCTTGGATGACACATCTGCCGACCAGGATTTTAGCCAAAGCGCCCTCCGCGCTATTATAGCAAAACCTGAGTTTTTCGCCGCCAATTTCGTTATTTGAAAGGCGGCATCCAATATAATGGAATTAGCTAATTTGAATGCGTGAATTCTGTCCATGACTTCTTCATAGGAAGTCTCTTTCTGGAGCGACCTTTCTAGTTCCTCGAACCAAAAGGACGCCGCTGAAGTGACAGTAATAACACACGTAGCTGGTTGAAGGATGAACCCTTGCTGAACAAAAATCTTTTTAAGCAATCCTTCCAATTTTTTATCCATAGGATCTTTGAAAGCGCAGCTGTCCTCTATAGGAATAGTGGTGCGCTTCGCTAGTGTTGAAACAGCTCCCTCAACCTTCGGGACCGTCTGCCATGCGTCCCTTCTAGGGTCTACTATGGGAAACATTTTCTTAAATATAGGAGGTGGGGCAAAGGGTACACCTGGCTTCTCCCACTCCTTTTCCACTATGTTCGCTACCCTTTTGGGTATTGGAAAAGCGTCGTAGTGCACTGGGACCTCTAAAAATTTGTCGAATTTGCACAACTTCTCTGGTACTACCATAGAATCACAGTCATCCAGAGTAGCTAATACCTCCTTTAGCAAAGCGCGGAGATGTTCTAGCTTAAACTTAAATGCTACTATATCAGGTTCTGTCTGTTGAGAAATTTTTCCTGAGTCTGAAATTTCACCCTCAGACAGCCCTTCCCTCACAGCCGATTCCGATTGATGTGAGGGTAAAATAGATAAAGCATCGTCAGCGTCTGATTGTTCGTCCCTTTTATCTGTATTTAAAGCTGAACAATCACGCTTTCTCTGAAATGCTGGCAGTTTGGATAAAAGATTTGCTATAGAAATATCCACTACTGCTGTTAATTGTTGCATAGAAATAAGCACTGGCGCGCTAGGTGTCGCCTGCGCGGGCAAAGCTGGTGTAGACACAGAAGGAGAGGATGTAGAACTATCCCCACTACCTTCATTAGATAAATCATCTTGGGCAACATTATGAAATGTAACAGAGCTGTCCTCATTTTGTTTGGACGCTATGGCACAATTATCACAAACACTCAAAGGGGGAACCACATTTGTCTCTACACACACAGAACATAGGTTATCTGATGGCACAGACATGTTAAACAGATTTAGGCAGGCAAACAATGCAATAAAAACGATTTTAAACAAAAACGTTACTGTCTCTTTAAATAATAAAATTACACCTTTTATTTCTGAATGTTCAAAAAACTATGAAGGCAATATCCGATTTTTCTGAAATTTGGACCCCAGTGTCTTAATGCTTAGAAAGTATTGCACAGCAAATATGGAGACTCTAGCTCTTAAAACAAGCTAATTGTTGGATTTAACCGTTTTTATACACCACAATCACTGCTACAGCATTGCTGCAGCTTTTACCTTCCTTAGGGGTCAACTATCCACAGAAATAAGCCTTCTGGAGTCACTTTCTGAGCCACAGGACCCTCTCACATGGAACTGCATGCACTGCCTTGGAATCAACTACGCAGCTGAAGTGCCAAAATGAGGCCTCCTCCCTCAGTATACTAGAGTGAAGGGGCCTTCCTGACTAGATTTAGGTGTCTAAAGCAAGCCAGATCAATAAAAAACGTCCCCAAGTGTATATGAGCTTATAAAACATTTCAATTGCCATCATATTGTAATAAAAAACAATCGATTTGGCCCCTAACAGTGTCTACCAGCATAAAAATCAAAAGGGGGAAGCCTGTTATCTTTTTTGCTGAGGTGAAAGAAAAATGGCTTACCGTTTTCCCTGAGGGGAAAAATGACTGTCATCTAGCATTAGCCTGTGTTGTTAGAAGGAGACTAGTCATACCTGAAGCAGATTCTGCAAACTGTTACCCCCAACTGAAGTTATCTGGTTTCAACAGTCCTGCGTGGTAACAGAAATGGATTTTAGTTACTTGTGCTAAAATCATAGCCCTCTTAAACAGAAATCTTCATCACTTTTTTGTTGTTGAGTAAATAGTACAAGCCAGCACTATTTTAAAATAACAAACTCTTGATAGAAGAATAAAAAACTACAACTAACACCACAAACTCCTCACCATCCCCGTGGAGATGCTACTTGTTCAGAACGGCAAGGAGCATGACTGGGGGGGCGGAGCCAGAGGGGGAGCTATATGGACAGCTCTTGCTGTGTGCTCTCCTTGTGCCTTTCCCTGTGGGGGAGAATATTTCCCACAAGTAATGGATGACGCCGTGGACCGGACACACCAATGTTGGAGAAAACCAAGGCGCAAAATAACTGCCCATGAACTCAGAAAAGTCAAGCGTGCAGCTGCCAAGATACCACTTGCCACCAGTTTGGCCATATTTCAGAGCTGCAACATCACTGGAGTGCCCAAAAGCACAAGGTGTGCAATACTCAGACATGGCCAAGGTAAGAAAGGCTGAAAGACGACCACCACTGAACAAGACACACAAGCTGAAACGTCAAGACTGGGCCAAGAAATATCTCAAGACTGATTTTTCTAAGGTTTTATGGACTGATGAAATGAGAGTGAGTCTTGATGGCCAAGATGGATGGGCCCGTGGCTGGATTGGTAAAGGGCAGAGAGCACCAGTCCGACTCAGACACCAGCAAGGTGGAAGTGGAGTACTGGTTTGCGCTGTTATCATCAAAGATGAGCTTGTGGGGCCTTTTCGGGTTGAGGATGGAGTCAAGCTCAACTCCCAGTCCTACTGCCAGTTTCTGGAAGACACCTTCTTCAAGCAGTGGTACAGGAGGAAGTCTGCATCCTTCAAGAAAAACATGATTTTCATGCAGGACAATGCTCCATCACACGCGTCCAAGTACTCCACAGCGTGGCTGGCAAGAAAGGGTATAAAAGAAGAAAATCTAATGACATGGCCTCCTTGTTCACCTGATCTGAACCCCATTGAGAACCTGTGGTCCATCATCAAATGTGAGATTTACAAGGAGGGAAAACAGTACACCTCTCTGAACAGTGTCTGGGAGGCTGTGGTTGCTGCTGCACGCAATGTTGATGGTGAACAGATCAAAACACTGACAGAATCCATGGATGGCAGGCTTTTGAGTGTCCTTGCAAAGAAAGGTGGCTATATTGGTCACTGATTTGTTTTTGTTTTGTTTTTGAATGTCAGAAATGTATATTTGTGAATGTTGAGATGTTATATTGGTTTCACTGGTAAAAATAAATAATTGAAATGGGTATATATTTGTTTTTTGTTAAGTTGCCTAATAATTATGCACAGTAATAGTCACCTGCACACACAGATATCCCCCTAAAATAGCTAAAACTAAAAACAAACTAAAAACTACTTCCAAAACTATTAGCTTTGATATTAATGAGTTTTTTGGGTTCATTGAGAACATGGTTGTTGTTCAATAATAAAAGTAATCCTCAAAAATACAACTTGCCTAATAATTCTGCACTCCCTGTATATATACACACACACACACATATATATATATATATATATATATATATATATACACACACACACACACATGTATATATAATGGCATTCAGAAGCAATGTGCTGTAGGCCTCTCTTGCAATGTATTAAACTAATAACTTTTTTTATTTGCATACTGGTAAAAAAAAAATATTAAAAAAATAAGAAAGAGAGAGAGAAAGAGTGTATGTGACACTTCCTGGAAAATTCTCAAAAACTCAATAGCTTGGAGTGAAATCATCGCACAAACGTAACGGCGGCAGGCCTAACTACATTTTCTAAAAAAAGGGGCTCAACCAGAAGTCCTAATGAGTTGTGAGCTAAGAGCTGCCTCCCATAGAAAATAATAATGCTGAGTATGATGGAAATAAGAATGGTTGGCTATAATTTTATCTGACTGGCAACACCCTGACTTCTCGGATATGTAGCAGAGAGTGCGTGCAGTGGTCACATCTCGGCACTACAGTACCCACACCTAGAGGGACAGAGAAATATGAGCAGGAACACACGAATGCATCAGCCTTATATCACTGATCACATGCTATATTCAGTATATGAATGCATATACTATACCGTAAATACAAAAAATAGTTAATTCTAGTGGGTGATTATACGGTATCATTATTTAGTTGCATTTGGCTCTCTCAATATTTAGCTGGAAAAAAATAATATGAATCAAGTATTAAAATGATTTTCCTTGTACCCGTATTGTACCACTATGTAGAAGTGCCATATACTGTGAAGCTCCTTACTCTTAGGCTCAGTGTTGTAAAATGTGGCGTCACTTTATAAATAAATAAATCATTATCTGATGTGATGTCTTTAATACATAAAGTAAAAGGAAGTAATGAATAAAGTCAATCAGTGATGCAGCTTTGTCACATGGTTATGTTGTTTCCCACTACTACTCACTTGTAATTTACACAGGAAAATCTTTTCCTTTGATACATTTTGGCCTCAATATCTAAAATGAGAAAGCTCTCCACTCCAGGGCCATAAAGGGCAAGCTGTTGAGGAAACGTTAGATGAGAAAACGAATTACAATGATATTTCATACGGCTTACTTCTCTGGAGAGGATTGCTCCTGAGGTCGGAGAGGCACAGCCGGAGGAGGAACCGGTGGCGGCAGGGGAGATGGAGCTCTGAACGCATCAGTGCCATTGTCTGAGATACTTTTGGACAGAGGACGGTATGTCTGTGTTTTTGCAGCAGGATGGGAGTAGGCAGGGTTTGAACTGTAGTTGTCTGAAGACAAATAAAATGGATTTAGAGGACAAAGCAACATTAATGGTGATAGTGATTTGGCATTTTTAGCTTGTTTATAAGTTGTGCTAATAAATAAATACACTGCTTTTATCTTGCAAGAACCAGATTTCTAAAGCCTGCTCCTTGTAAGGCAGTTTTGCAGAGTTTGAGTATGTATTCAATTGTAGTAGAATATTTGTTATAGGTTTAGGTTGTATATCAGTCTATAATACGTTCTATATTTAGTACACATCATTTTAAGAAGCCACAGGTTGGTTACACATACATGCCTAGCATGCATTACTGTGTATGCAGAATTAACTCTGGCTACTAAATAAAAATGTATCACATTATTATTTAGTTGAAATAAATCTTTATTGAAGGCAACAACAGTCCAGAGACAGTACATCAAGGAATTCACCAAGTTTAGCATCCATAAGGCATAAAGGTACAATTTTTAGGATCACACATTCCTTTAGCTACCCTCCGCCCCGGATCAGTCAAGTAAGTTATCACATTATTATTTAAAGGAACAGTAAATACCTTGCAAATAAAAGATGTGTCTGCTCTCTTGCAATTAATGAACATACTCGGTGAGTGTGAATATGTTTTGATTGCATTAAAATTAGTTTACTATTGGTTTTCAATGGCTAAACTCTCCCACCACTTGCCTTATTTGGAGGAGCCAATACAGACTTGCTACTAGAGTAGAATAGGCTCGCCACTGTCATTTTGTTTTCAAAATCTCCATTGATTTGTAGTTCCTTATTTTACCATCTATGCTGAGGCCAATTGGGGACATATATGAGGCAGTGTTAGGCTTGTGAAATCTGCAGTGCCCACAGTTTTCAGACATAAATTGCAGGGAAATGGGAGCAAAATAAATACATATAAAAAAGTTGTTTTGCTATACAAAATTAAATATTGTATATTCAAATGTCAAGGGTTTACTGTCCCTTTAATGATTTCCTATACATTGTTAAATATATACATAGCCCTAGAAAGTGTGCTTGCTGTATTTAATCCAGCTTTTAGTAGAGGGCAGTATTAGCCTACTCACATACAGATGCATCAGCCTACTGGGTTATCTTCAGTATTAGGAAGGTTGCGGACACATACTGAGTAATACGGATATACACCTATGTTATACTTTAGTCAGTAATGATTTTTTTGTGATTAAAAGCCTTCCCTATAACACAGAACAGTGGCAGAGCGAAGGGAATGATGAGATCAATTAGTGCTGTTACTAGATATCTTTTTATTCTAAAACTGCAAATTTCTGTACAAAGTCATGTTAAAGGCACTGGTGATCTAAATATTTTCATACAATGCCTTTAAATACGGTATTCAAATACTGCATTTAGCATGAATTATGTCATGATCATGGAAGGCCCTTACATTCTTATTTTAGTAACAAAGTGGTTAAATCATGTATTGCTAATTGCTTACCGGTATTATATGCATAGGCTGTCTTAGAGAATTCTGGGTCATCATCTGGAAAGAAAAAACAAACAAACCATTGAGTAATTTAACATGAGCATGAAGTATGTGTCCTCTTCACCACAAACTAAGAAGGAGACAATTACTTCAGCCATCTTTTATGTTTAATTGGTCATCAAATTTCACAGCTGTCTTATCAGTAGTGCATTACCTACAACTCCTAACACATGTAACTTGCTTGCTACATACCTTGTCAGACTAATGCATTCTACACCCATGTGTTGTAAAACAATATTCTGGTTAAATAGACAATAAGCTCCAAATCATATTCCCTATAAAACATTTAAAGGGACACTGAACTCAATTTTTTTTCTTTTGTGATTCAGATAGAGCATGCAATTTAAAGCAACTTTCCAATTTACTCCTATTATTAAATTGTCTTCATTCTTTTGGTATCTTTATGTGAAAAGCAAGAATGTAAGTTTAGATGTTGGCCCATTTTTGGTGAACAACCTTTTTTTTTTTTTTTTAACTTTTTATTTCAAGTATCAATTGAGGGTACAGAAAAGAAAAAAGGGTAGTCACTTGATTACATATTAGGGGGTAAAACATATCTTCAGTCACTATAGTAGGTTATCACCTCTTATTCATCATAAAAAGAAAGAAAATCATTATATATACCATATATATAATAAAATCAATACAATAACATCTGAATTTTACTACTAATAATGTCTAACCTTGCTGGCTTGCCTTAGCCTTCCTGTGCTCGTCAGACTGTCAGCCCGGCCCCATATTGTGAGGGGGAGAGAACACCCGTCAAACCCCCTTTAATAATCCCCTCTGTAAACAAATTAAACCTTCCACTCGGGCGAAAGTAAACCAAGCTCTAATTGCTGTATAAACCAAATAGAGCCCCTAAGCGGAGCAACTAACTGACGTTGGGCGTCTACAGGCAGGGTTAATATAACTTTCTCCCATTTCAAGAGAAATAATCTTTGTATTGACTTATCACTAGCATCTCTCAAATTAAATTGTTCCATTGTAATCTGGTTATAAATTTTATTTACAAACTCCTTGAATTTAGGTTCACGTGGGGATTTCCAATTCCTAAGCATAACATTACGTCCTACTAGGATTGATGTATTTATGAGCCTGATATTTGTGTAGGGTTCCTCCTGATTTACAAGGAAAAAAAATATGTCTTGACTCAAATTTGAAATTGCATGGATTTACTTTATTCACCCAAAAACACACTTTACTCCAGAACTGAGATGCTTTAGAACAACTCCAGAAACAATGCATTTCATCTGCCTCCTCAGCATTACATTTAGGACATTTAACTTCTGTCTTATACCATTTAGACATTTTGGCTGGTGTAATATATACAAAATTTATTAACTTAAAATGTGATTCCTTCCAATCTATAAAAACTTGAGTTTGGTCAGTTAATCTGAAGCTTTGTAAAATGTGCTCTTTAGTAACATTTGGCAACAACTTATTCCATTTCCTCTCTAAATCACCAATATGTAGCAGCCCATGGTGTTTAATAAGCAAATTGTAAAGAGATGCGATGGAGACTTTCCCAGCTTGATATAATTTGATCGCTCCGTCTAAGTCTCCCAGTGAGGTAGCATTTTCGCCCTCTGCTCGTAGAGACCCAATCCAATGTTGTACTTGAAGATAGGCGTAAAAAGAAGTTTTTTCTAAGTTGAAATTAGCTCTTAGGTCTGCAAATGTCTTAATCAGTAAGGTCTCATTTACACATATGTCTTTTATATTTTTGAGACCATTACTGGCCCAAATACGAAAGATTTTGTGTGAAAATCCCGGAGTAAAATCCGGGTTCCCTACTAGGGGAAGAAATGCGGATCTACGAAAATCAATGTGTAATTCCGAACAAACTTTTTGCCACGCTAGGATTATATATTTAAATGTGTACATATGTGTCACATTTACTGGCAGTTTCACAAAGGGGATATGAATCAAAGCTTTCAGAGAAAATGGGGCTACCAATTGTGTTTCTATTTCAAGAGGAGAAACATATTCTTTTCCGGTTATCCAGTCAAAAACAAATTTCACTAATGTAGCATAATTATAAAACTGGATATTCGGAAGTGCCAGACCACCATGCATTTTAAAATAAGATAATTTAGCTAAGGAAATCCTGGATTTCTTCCCTTGCCATACAAATCTAATAAATAGTCTTTGCAAGAATTTTAAATATTTTCTAGTAATTAGAAACGGAAGATTCTGTAACAGATAAAGTAATTTTGGAAATAAGATTGCTTTAATTAGCATTACTCTCGCAGACAGTGAAATAGGCAGATTATGCCATACTGCTAATTTCTGCTTAAACGTTTCGATACATTTCCGGAAGTTTAATTCATACCAACACGCCGGATTCGTACTTAGGATAATACCTAAGTACCTAATTTCCTGTACCTCTTTAAAAGGGTGTGTAACAGATGACTTAGGTTTATATATCCATAGCAGTTCCGATTTCCCCCAATTAATCTTGTAGCCAGAAATCGAGCTAAATATTTCTATAATTCTTAGCAATTGGGGTATGGATTGTTTGGCGTTACTTAGAAAGAGTAGGATATCGTCTGCGAATAGCGATGTCACCAGCTTTTTATCCCCTATGCAAATTCCTTTTAGCTCTTTTCTTAATAAAATTGCCAGCGGCTCTAATACTAAATTAAAAAGTAATGGGGAAAGGGGACATCCCTGACGTGTGCCACGTTTGAGAGTAAAACTCTCAGATACTTCCCCATTAACGATAATAGCAGATGTTGGAGCCTGATATAATGTCCGTGTAAACTGGTAAAAATTCCCCACAAAACCGAATCCTTTAAGAGCCGTGAATAAGTGATCCCATACTATACAGTCAAACGCCTTCTCAGCGTCTACTGTAAAAATTGCATCTTTTTCTTATTTATTGATCTACTCCAAAAGTGATCAATAACCAGCATTACTTTTCGGATATTCTTCACCGAATTTCTGCCCACCATAAAACCTGCTTGGTCAGGATGTATTAGTGGCTCCAAAATCTTCTTAAGTCTAGTTGCAACAATAGCAGTTAGCAGCTTATAGTCCTGGTTTAGCAACAAAATGGGCCTATAAGAGGACACCATTTCTGGGTTTTTATCTTTTTTCAAGATTAGCGCCATATTCGATGCTGAAAAGAGCCTCGACCACATCTGGTTCTTAATATAGTACTGATTAAAAAGTGCTTCTAATGTAGGCAGAATTTGATTGTGTAAAAGTTTGTAAAACTCTGCTGGCATAGCATCCGGACCTGGCGTTTTGTTAGACTTAGCCTGCTTGATAGCATCTGAGATCTCACTTATAGATACCGGTTCATTAAGTCGACTCAAATCCTGTGACTCTACTTTAGGTAGTATTACTCTTTTCCAGAAGTCTTGCTTATTATTTGAGTTAACTACTCCTATTGAATAAACCTCTTTAAAATATTTCACAAATTCACGTCTTATCTCCGCAATATTAGTGATTCTTCTATCGCCGATCTTAATTGTGGCTATATAGTTCTTCTGGGACCACCCTTTAGCTAATTTGGCTAGGTATTTTGTGGAATTACCATAATGTCCTCTAAATCTAGCTTTTTGTTTTTGGACTTCTATAGCTAAGACTTGTTTCAAAAACAGCTCTCTCTCTGTTCGAGTCGAAATATACTTAGCCCAAAGAGGCTGACTTGAGCAGTTTAAGTATTTTTTATATGCATTTTTGACCTGATTGGCTAATTGTTCTTCTCTATTTTTCTTCTTTTTTTTTCCATTTGCATAAATAAGCGATAATCTCGTCCCTCAGGACTGATTTTGCTGTTTCCCAAAAAAATTCTGGTTTATCTGCATGTGCAACATTAAACTGGTGGAATTCTTTCCACCTGGCTTGTAGCCAGTTCTTGAATTTAGAGTTATTAACCAAAAATTGGGGAAAGAGGAAGCGCGAGTTATATAGGCCTGGGGGCCGGATTGCATTGATCTCTAAAGTAATAATTGCATGATCAGAGATAACGATCTCGCCTATCTCTGATTGAATCTCTAAACCTAGCATATTACTAGATATTAAAAAATAATCTATTCTTGAAAAGGATTTGAATGTCTTTGATTCACAAGTGTACTCTTTACTATCCGGGTGTTGCAGCCTCCATATATCTTTAAGTGCCAGTTTATGTCCCAGGTTCTGTAGAACCTTGGCTTCCCTGTTATGCTTACCTCTTTGCGTAAATTTAGACCTGTCTAAACTAGGGGTGAATGTCATATTCAAATCTCCAGTCAAGACAATATTCCTCCCTACAAACGGTAACAACTGCAAACTCAATTTCTCCCAAAATCCTCTATCCAAGGAGTTTGGACCATAAACATTACAAAAAATAAAATAACATTTATTAATCAAGACTTCTAGAATCTGAAATCTACCTTCTATATCCAATACTTGCGATATAATCTGGTAGGATAGCTGTTTATTAAATAATATGGCGACCCCTCTTTTCCTTTTATCATATGCTGTTGCCGAGATTTCTCCTACCCATTTCGTTTTTTAATTTGGGTAGTTCATGGGGTTTTAAATGGGTCTCTTGTATAAATGCAATATCGGGCTTATGTTTCCCCAATTCCTTAATAATCAACTTCCTCTTAATTGGGGAGGATATACCCCCACATTCCATGAAATTAATTTCAGTCTATCCACCATTTAGAGCCACTGATAGATGCGCCCATTGCAAATACCCAATCTGCTTTAGCCAAGAAAAAAAGAACAAAATTAAAATTAATCCCCATCTGTAGATAAAAACAGTATTAATATCTTTCCCCCTACCTCCTGGGGCCGACCATTTCACCAATCCACCATTTACACCCAGAAGTATCAAGCACAACATTTCCATCTTCAACATAAGCAGTCGAACCTACTATATTATTTACATAAATCTGATACACCATTCCTGAGCTTCGACCTGATTGTTTAACACTATTTGGGTATCCTCTTTTTCAAAGATAATTTTAGCTGGATATACTAATCTTGCATTAAAGTTAGCCTTAATCAGTCTGGAGCAAAATGGTGACATCTCCCTCCTCTTAGCTAGAGTCTCTGCCGAGAAATCTTGGAAGATCAATATCTTATGTTGATCTATCATTAAACTGTTACTTCTACGGTAGTGTCTAAGTATGTTAACCTTATCCTGAAAATTTAGGAATTTTATAAGAACCGATCTTGCCCTATAAGTGCCATCAGGTTTGTTTCGCATCGGGCCAACTCTATGAGCTCTTTCTATCTGTATTAGTGTATCTTCTACAGGAAACCCCACCAATTTCGGGAGACTGGAGGAGGCAAAGGACAGTAAATCCCGATACTCAGCTGATTCTGGGAGACCCACTATTCTTAAGTTATTACGTCGGGCCCTGTCCTCCAACTCCTCCAGTCTCGATTGTAGCTGTGTAATCTGACGGCTATGTGTAGCACTCAACTGCTCTTGCATATTAGTTCGGTCCTCTATGTCTGAAACCCTCGTTTCAACTTCCGCTATCCTTGTAGCAAACTGTTTTAGTTCTCCCGATAGACTTGCAATATCTTGTTTAATGGATTCAAACTGAGGCATAAAGAGTTCTGCAATTTGCTGTAGTAACTTCGCATTATCTGATGTACTCACTGGCAAGTCATTAACGACTTCTGTACTAGTGTCAATCTGTTTCGCCTTTCTTTCCTTGTGTTTAGGCGCCATTGTTGGCGAATTGTTCTTAGAGTGCAATACAAATTTTTCCATAAGGAACCCAAGATTAGTCCCAATGTGTAGAAAATATGGAAAACACCGGTGAAATAGATTAGTGCGAGGCGGCGTGTATTTTAAACATACAAAAATTACGACGAATTGTGCTACTTAATATTCGTGCACGGAAAAGAAATTTGTGATAACTATTCCACTTACCCTACCTTATGTAGGAGAAAATTGTGTCTACATATATAAAGTCCTTAGAAAAACAACAGCAAAAACAAACCAAACAGAAATTAAAAGTGTATGTAATCCTTGCAATTCAACAAAAGAAAGAGAGGAGAAAAATCCCAACAGCGTGTATAAAAAGTGAAAAAAGTGAAAAAAGGGGCGGACGTCCGCCCAGAGAAAGTAAAAGAAAAGCAGAAATAATCCAGTCAGCACACCGCAACTCAATCTTAGCAAGCCATTTCTTTATCTAAAAATATCAACAATCTTATTCCTGGTCTTGCTTTATATAATTCTTAACTTCAACATTACCCTAAGCGGTCTATTGGAACACCGGCTCTTATATCTAAATACAAAAATTAATGAAATATTGGTACACGTTACTATTCTTAAAGAACTACTTTATACCAACAAGAAGTTTAGCTGAGAGAAAACAGAGATCTTACTCTCTAAATAGAATACAGTAGGATTTATAACCTAATACTTCTAGCTTTCATAGACAATCCAAATTATTAAGCTATCTCAGACTTATTTATACAGACATTTTATCTTTTATTTGCAACACTGTTACTGTAGTATTGATACATCCAAATTCTTTACCTACTCAGTATAGCAGAGAAATTCCTAATTTATCAGACCAACCAGTAAGTGCTTAACCTGACTTAAAGGGACATTATACACTCATTTTTTCTTTGCATAAATGTTTTGTAGATGATCTATTTATATAGCCCATAAAGTTTTAAAAAAAAAATAAATGTATAGTTTTGCTTATTTTTAAATAACATTGCCCTGATTTTCAGACTCCTAACCAAGCCCCAAAGTTTTATGTGAATACTGTCAGCTACCTTCTCCAGCTTGCTCCTGTTTGTGTGAAGGGTCTTTTCATATGCAAAAGAAGGGGGAGGGGGAGTGTCTTATTTGCCACTTGCAGTGGGCTTTCCAGCATCCTTTTCAACAGAGCCAAACTGACAGATTCTAAGTAAGTTTTTAAACAGTTTTATACTGGATTTTTATATCAGTATCTGTGCATCTTATTCTTTATAGTAGTGTCTATTACATGCAGTTATATGAGAATGAGTGTATACTGTCCCTTTAACTAGCGAATTTAAGGTACTTAATAAATATATAAATGTCCAGTAGTGGAGATATCAAGTTATCTTAAATAAAGCAACTTTCTTCAGACAGGGTCATAACCACATGAAATCTGTCTTTGTTTTCTGATCCAGCTGGAAGCGAGATAATACTGTATCTCCTGATTAAACAGTTCACACTTGTTTCAGATAGAGCTCACACTGTGTTGTCAGCGCCCAATGTTTGTAGTCTAATTGTATCACTGAACTGAGCTTTTACTTCAGGGGCACATATTTGGGGCTTAAGAGCAAGTGGAGCATCACGTGTAGCTCAATACGACCCAGCAAAGCTACTAGTAATCTTGGATAATACAGTTTTTCAGCATATGACCCGTATACCGTCTACACTTGATAAATGTCTCACTTGTAGAATAGCGTGCTATGACTGTAATTTACTAACACCAGGGTCAGCACTCATGTGTTTCTCAAGGTTTTAACCTGCATCGCTGTAGCCGGCATCCATTTTCAACAGTCAATGTGGCCCCTTTTAAGTATATCTTTTAGCAAAATATGGCCCCACTAAAATACAAACATAATGCCCCGGTAGCCGTTGTAGGATTTCGGCTCTACTTCATGTTTACTCAGCACACGCTTACCGGTTTCCCAGCGGAGTCCTTGCTGCTCACCGTTATCACTGTCTTCCTAGACATCGTGCAATCCTTCACTTAGCAAGCAGGAATCTGGATCCAGGCCAGTTCAACCGCTAAAAGTGAATCGATATCCAAATAGGCGACCACCACCTTTGCCACAATTCTGCACGACCAGGCTTCTTTTCCTTACTGGCAATCGTTGTGGGGATCCTTACCCTTTCTTGTACCCGCACCTCGTCATTAGCCGTGGACCAGACCCATTCCCGGTCTGTCTCACTCTGCTGCAGACGGCTGTTTCCAGGTGTCGAGAAAAAGTGGCTCTGCTTTGAGCCTGTCAGCATCCAGAGACTTCCTTGCCTGAGGTAGGACCGCGACGGCCCACTACCCGTGCTGTGACTGACCAGCGCAGCCAAGGGATCCAGGCGTCTTGGGGAGATTTTTTCGGCCCTTTCGTCTTCAGAGCCCTCTGTCAGCGTGCATCAGCTTGCTGACTCCACCCATCCGGAAGTCGATCATCACCTTTCGCTGTCTTTTCACCACCGACCGCACCTCGAACAACCTTAGTTGTTCTTGCTTATTGGCTTGATAAATTCACCCACCAATAAACAAGTGCTGTCCAGTGTTCTGAACCAAATATTGGCTGATTACTTAGCTTAGATGCCTTCTTTTTTCAAATAAAGATAGCAAGAGAACGAAGAAAATTTGATAATAGGAGTAAATTAGAAAGTTGCTTAAAATTGCATGCTCTATCTGAATAACAAAAGAAATAATTTGGGTTCAGTGTCCCTTTAATTAAACAGTCCTAAAATGCTTCTGCCATTAATACCCCTTAAGCACTGAATTGTTACCTCCCACAAACACCAAATCTATCTGCATCATTAAAGGGACATAAAACCCATGATTCAGACAGAGCATACAATTTTAAACAATTTTCCAATGTCCTTCTATTATCAAATTTGCTTTGTTCTATGGGTATCATTTATTGAAGAAACAGCAATGCACTACTGGGAACTAGCAGAGAGCATTGGGTCAGCAAATAGCATGAGGGATATATGTGCAGCCACCAATCAACAGCTTCTGTGTCTACCTAGATATCCTTTCCAACAAATGATAGCAAAAGAACAAAACAAATGAGATAATAGAAGTAATTTGGAAAGTTGTTTAAAATCATGTGATCTATCTGAACTATGCAAGAAAAAAAATAAGTTTCATGCCCCTTTAATCTCCTGATTTTATAAACCAAAAATCAGCTATGCACCATTAATAACAAACAAAATACAGAGTTTGTGGGTTTAGTGATTACATTGCGGGTTGGAGTCTCTGCTGTGACCTAAAACCATAAAGATGTGTATATGTCTTTTTTAGGGATTTGAAAAGAGCTATTATTAGTATTGTGGGTATTTGTGTAACTGATCTGGCTAATCTTATTAGTGGAAAAGTGTTTATTATTATGGGCCAGATTACGAGTGGAGCGCTAACGTTGGGCGCAAGAAATAAGCGGTTTATCGCGGGTGTTTGCACTCATTGGGTTTGCCGCTGGTATTATGAGTTGAAAGTAAACGCGATCTTCTGAGCGCAATTGCAATTTATGCTAGAATAATTGCCGCTATCTCGGAGCTCTGGTTAACTGTTTCGCGAAACAAAAAGTGTGACAAAACACATCAAAAAAACATTACAAAGTACAGTTACACACTCATCATAAGAACATATGATAACAATTATTAAAATAAAATATTTCACACAAAAGTTATAAAGGCTCAGAGATATGAGGTATTAGAGAAAAAAAAGGCAGGCTAAGGGCTTTAACATAGAGATGCATACATATGCATCTATAAAGATGTGTATGCATGTCTATATGTGTGTACATACAGGGAGTGCAGAATTATTAGGCAAGTTTTATTTTTGAGGATTAATTTTATTATTGAACAACAACCATGTTCTCAATGAACCCAAAAAACTCATTAATATCAAAGCTGAATAGTTTTGGAAGTAGTTTTTAGTTTGTTTTTAGTTTTAGCTATTTTAGGGGGATATCTGTGTGTGCAGGTGACTATTACTGTGCATAATTATTAGGCAACTTAACAAAAAACAAATATATACCCATTTCAATTATTTATTTTTACCAGTGAAACCAATATAACATCTCAACATTCACAAATATACATTTCTGACATTCAAAAACAAAACAAAAACAAATCAGTGACCAATATAGCCACCTTTCTTTGCAAGGACACTCAAAAGCCTGCCATCCATGGATTCTGTCAGTGTTTTGATCTGTTCACCATCAACATTGAGTGCAGCAGCAACCACAGCCTCCCAGACACTGTTCAGAGAGGTGTACTGTTTTCCCTCCTTGTAAATCTCACATTTGATGATGGACCACAGGTTCTCAATGGGGTTCAGATCAGGTGAACAAGGAGGCCATGTCATTAGATTTTCTTCTTTTATACCCTTTCTTGCCAGCCACGCTGTGGAGTACTTGGACGCGTGTGATGGAGCATTGTCCTGCATGAAAATCATGTTTTTCTTGAAGGATGCAGACTTCTTCCTCTACCACTGCTTGAAGAAGGTGTCTTCCAGAAACTGGCAGTAGGACTGGGAGTTGAGCTTGACTCCATCCTCAACCCGAAAAGGCCCCACAAGCTCATCTTTGATGATACCAGCCCAAACCAGTACTCCACCTCCACCTTGCTGGCGTCTGAGTCGGACTGGAGCTCTCTGCCCTTTACCAATCCAGCCATGGGCCCATCCATCTGGCCCATCAAGACTCACTCTCATTTCATCAGTCCATAAAACCTTAGAAAAATCAGTCTTGAGATATTTCTTGGCCCAGTCTTGACGTTTCAGCTTGTGTGTCTTGTTCAGTGGTGGTCGTCTTTCAGCCTTTCTTACCTTGGCCATGTCTCTGAGTATTGCACACCTTGTGCTTTTGGGCACTCCAGTGATGTTGCAGCTCTGAAATATGGCCAAACTGGTGGCAAGTGGCATCTTGGCAGCTGCACGCTTGACTTTTCTCAGTTCATGGGCAGTTATTTTGCGCCTTGGTTTTTCCACACGCTTCTTGCGACCCTGTTGACTATTTTGAATGAAACGCTTGATTGTTCGATGATCACGCTTCAGAAGCTTTGCAATTTTAAGAGTGCTGCATCCCTCTGCAAGATATCTCACTATTTTTGACTTTTCTGAGCCTGTCAAGTCCTTCTTTTGACCCATTTTGCCAAAGGAAAGGAAGTTGCCTAATAATTATGCACACCAGATATAGGGTGTTGATGTCATTAGACCACACCCCTTCTCATTACAGAGATGCACATCACCTAATATGCTTAATTGGTAGTAGGCTTTCGAGCCTATACAGCTTGGAGTAAGACAACATGCATAAAGAGGATGATGTGGTCAAAATACTCATTTGCCTAATAATTCTGCACTCCCTGTATGTATTTACAGACATATATACACATATAAACACATATAAACACACACACATACATACATATACATGCATTGCAGCCTTTTGCAGTTAAGTAGAAGTAAAAAATGTGAAAACATATTTATGCAATAATCATATTTAATAAAATGTTATAGTGAGTATATACTGTAAATATTTCACTTTCCAATGTTCTGCACATAGTAGAATATGTTCTATGTATTTCTAAATAGATATATGTGTATAGATATATATTGTACCAAAAAACTATATATATATATATATATATATATATATATATATATATATATATATATATATATATATATATAGAGAGAGAGAGAGAGAGAGAGAGATACTTTTATTTATGAATAAACAGAACATATTCCTGTATATGAAGAACATTGGAATGTGAAATATTTATGATTTTATGTCAGGTTAGCGCACATGAGAATATGCAATTGGGTTTACGCGAGTAGGGTTTCTTGCCCTTTTTTTGCTCTATTGACTCCAGTGACTTCTATGGGAAAATGTGAACATGCACGCGATATTCTAAAATCTTTTTGCACTCTTTGGGTTAGAACGAAAACAGTTTCCTCTGCAACCCAACGAGCACAAAAAGCCAAACTTCTAGCTCAGTTAACGGTCGAGTGGGAGCATTATTAGTGCTCAACTTGTAATTTGGTGATGTTATTTCATAATAAAATCCAAAATGGCCGGGGTAAAAGTAGGTGTGTTTTGCTCCATGTTCAATTAAAAAAACTTTTTCAGGTAATTAATAATTTGAAAAATGTTGTTATAGGGTTTAATAAGTCTTTTTGTTGTGGAATTTGATAAGTGAAAAATGATCCTTTAAATGTGTAACTAAATTTTGAGAATGTGGATTGTGATCAGGAAAACAGGAATGGCATGTATTAAAGGGACATAATACTCATATGCTAAATCACTTGAAACTGATGCAGTATAACTGTAAAAAGCTGACAAAAAAATATCACCTGAGCATCGCTATGTAAAAAAGGAAGATTTTTTTACCTTACAATTTCCTCAGCTCAGCAGAGTAAGTTCTGTGTAAAAAGTTATACTTCAGCTGCTGGCCAGCTGCAGATAAAAAAAATAAATGAAAAAATGAACTGCAGCCAACAGCATCAACAGTGCTGAGGTCATGAACTCTTTTACAGTGATCTCATGAGATTTCATAGTAAACTTCCTTAAACTGAATAGGGAAATAATATGAGTGTGCACAAAGCTCACTCCCTTGTCTGTCCCGGGACAGACATACTGATATGCTGCTTAAAGTCCTTTACAATGGGGTTTGAATTCTTAGGATATTTTGAGGTAAAATATCTTTCATTTGTACATAGAGATGTTCAGGTGATATTTCCTTGTCAGCTTTTTACAGCTATGCTGCATCACTTTCAAGTGTTTCAACATTTGGGTATCATGGCCCTTTAAGTATAGGGCTTTTTTTTTTTTTTATTAAAACCATAATGAAAAAAAGAAACAGATTTTGAAACATATAAATGCTGCTGAAAACAATAGGGAAGCGGAAAAGGCTAATTAAGAGTGTGTTAAAATTGAACAGGGCTCATCTGTAGCTGTGTATATGCAAATAATTATCAAACCATTGTGAGAAACCACAGAGAGTTTAATTATTAAACTTACTATATATATATATATATATATATATATATATATATATATATATATATATATATAGGAGCTGGGAAGTTTGCCCTGAAAAACACAGAAACACTCAGCGAACTAGGATGAAGAGACAAAACAAGCCTGAGGCTTATTATATTGGGTTTGTCTTTAGGGGAATCCAGTAATGTTTTAAAGCTTGGAAGATACACCACTTGATCCAAGATGGATTATGCTGAGATGCTAATGCTATTTGTTGTCAGTCCAGTTCTCTAACAATCTGCAAGGATTATGTATCAAAGCCTCCAGAAAACACAGGTAACTACTGGTGGAAAATGTAACCAAAAAAGGTGATATTTGTGCCTGATAGATGTATAATTTGAGTTCATGCAGTAAAAATAAAATGTTTAATCAGTTCCTTAGAATGTACAAGATTCTAAGTATTTACATACAATGACAGTAAATATTCTTAAAGAACTAAAAGCACAAAAAATAATTGAAACTATAATAGTGTGTGATTGTTTTCTACTGTATATTATTTATTCTTTTTCCCTTAGAAATGTAATATATTATTGTTTTATTCATTATTTTCACACAAAGAGAGAGATCTAGAAAACCATCTAATACCTTTTTCCTCTTGCATTTTTTTTCTTTGATGAGAGCTTCAGAATGACTAAAAGGTGTTGTCAAAAGATAGATCACTAATAATTTGGTGTATATTTCTCAATTTAATCAAAACACATATTAAAGAGACATATGCTGGGGCATGCCCTGGAACCTGTTCAGATAGATGATGATGATGGTTTTTATGATGCAATCTTAGTCATCACTGACATGATAAACACCAATGCTGGATTTCAGGTGCAGTATTTGAATGAAGGTATATGGGCATGAACAGCATATGTGCATATGCTGCTGAATTCTGCATTTAACGATCATTTTTGCTAGTACATGTATATTACAAAAATGCTTCTATTCAAATCGGAAGAGCATTTCAGTTTTGGTTGTTTTTACTTTTTAACCTAGATGTAAGGCATCATGTTCTAATATTCGTCAGCATGGCGAGAAACACACACATGCTCACATGGGCAGCCCTTACTGAAAAGGGGCTGAACCTTGATGTGCCAGCAAAATGTTGGGAGCTAACTTCCATACAAAGTACTGAAACTTTATGGAATGCAGAATATTGCAGGGGAGAGTGAATGTGACAGGGAGCACCTGGCACCTATATCAACTATTTAAAATCACACACAAATCAAATTACAGTTTTCAGCGTACTTTCATTTTTTTCTTCTTTCAGTTTAAAACTGTCAAAATTCCCTGAGATAAGAGGTGGACTTCAAGGGCTTAGAAATTAGCATATGAGCCTACCTAAGTTTAGCTTTCAACAAACAATACTAAGAGTACAAAGCAAATTTGATAGTAAATTGGAAAGTTGTTTAAAATTACATGCTCTATCTGAATCATGAAAGTTTAATCTTGACTAGACTGTGAAAAGTAAAGAAAGAATTTATAAAAATGTGTATGTTGGCATGCTTTTAACCCCTTAACGACATGAAGTTACCCTGTACATTGTATTTAAGGGGGACATGATACCCAACATTTTTTATTTCATGATTAAGATAGAGCATACGATTTTAAAGAACTTTCCAATTTTCTTCTATTATTAATTTTGCTTTATTCTCTTGGTCTACTTCATTGAAGCGACATTGCACTACTGGGAGCTAGCTGAACACATTGGCAAGCAAATGACAACAATTAAATATGAGTTTGTATGTGTAATTCCAGTATGATCTTTACTGTGTACATTCAATATTCTTTTGAAATGCTTATTTTACTGAGCAGTATTATTGTAAAGTAGGCTACGCAGCTTAGCGAGATACACAGCTATCAAGGTGAAACTTGCCTTTAAAAGACCCATTGAAGAAGATTCAAAGCGATATGATTAATTTATAAAATGAGGGAATATTGTGGTTCCACACTATAGAGCTGCTTATAAAAAAATATATTGCCACAACATAGGTGCAGCAGCCTGAAGTACCTCCCCAGATTTCTGCAACCATAAGAAACTGTGCAAAGTAAAATTGCATTTGTTTAACTGCTTCACACAAAATATTAGCGCAACATGGAGGATGATAAAATCAAATGTGCCTTTCTGTATTGCCAAACATTACAAGCATTATAGTCCCTTTTGCAAAATGTTACTGCTTTGCTCTATAAATTTGCTCTTCTGTTTCAAGTGCAGAATTTAAATAAAAGTTGTTTTGTTTAAATCGCAGGTTGTGCTGTTATAAAACATTACTAGATGAACGTTACTCAGTAAGAATTATAAACAAAACAAAACGCTTCCTTAATCTAGCAAGACACACACTGAAGCACACCTGATTGAACAGACCCACTCTTGTCATTGACGTCAGCATTCAACCATTAATGTGTATTTTATTCCCCAGTTACACTACCATTTGCTCTATTTAAAATGATGCGGTATAGGATGTGCTTGCACACACTGATGGCACCCATATGATGACATATTGAACACACAAAAAAAAAAATCTGCCAGTTGCACATGCTCAGAGCACCAGTGATGTCATGGTTTCAGTCAAAGCAGGGGTAGATTAACTGATTATGGACAGCAGTTTATATACTCAAGCATTTTTATTTCTAAAGGTCTGAGAAATTTTCAATGAAGGATTTTTGCACATACAAAAATATTACAAAATTACTTCTTATGGATTTTGAAATGCAGAGATGTTCCAGCTGTCCTGTAGTAACCTATATGTATGGTGATCTATCATAGGGAGGATCCTCTATCCATTCATCTGATCTATTAATGCCTCTTATAAATGTTACTGTTGTATAGTGGAAATATGTCTATAGTGCTGAGGAATCTCTAGGTAATCTACATATAAATGATAATCTATGCTACCGCCGTCGGCAGTTGCGCACGCATCCTCAATGGAATGTTGTCAGCGCAAGGACAAAATAATTCACCTGGATGTAGCGAAGCTGCATCCAGGTGAATTCCGAAGATGGCAGGGTGGTGAAAGAATCCACCTTCGGAATCCACCGGGATGCAGCGAAGGCAAACGGAGCATTACAAAAGCAACAAGCCAGCACGAAATAACAACAACAAAAATCCTACACGAAGTATTAACTCCTAAACCGCAAAATCCCTACATCGCAATAAACCTATTTTCCCTATTAACCCCTAAACCGCAAAACCCCTTATAGCGCAATAAACGTATTTACCCTATCAACCCCTAAACCGCAAAACCCCTACATCGCAATAAATCTAATTAACTTATAAACCCTTTAAACCGCCAAAACCCACAACACAAATAACTATTTAAATAACTGTGTACCCTAACCTAACAACCCCTAACCTAACACCCCATTAAATGAACCCAAATTACATAAAATACATTCTAAAGTTACAAAAAATAAAAAGGGCTAAAATTACAGAAAATAAAAAAAATCAAATTACCAAATTTAACAAAATTAAACCTAATCCCTATGAAAATAAAAAAGACCACCCAAAATAAAAACACCCCCCTACTCTAAGAATACACTACTACTATCCCTTAAAAGGGCTTTTTGCAGGGCATTCCCCCAAGATCATGAGCTCTTTTACAAAAAATATACAAAGTCCCACCCCCCCACCCCCCAAAATAAAAGGAACCTAACACTACAAAAACCTAAACTACCCATTGTTTTGAAAAGGGCATTTGTTTGGGCATTGCCCTTAAAAGGGCATTTAGCTCTTTTACTGCCCTTCCCTAATCTAAATAAAACAACCCCCCCCCCAAAAAAAAAACCTTAAAAAATCCTAAGTCTAACCCCCAGGTTGGTACTCATGGTTCCTGAATTCCGGCGGAGAAGTTCCTGATCCAGGAAGAAGACTGAAGACCGTGGAGCTTAAGACTGGCGACCCTGGAACTGCAGACCTGCGATCATGGAGCGTGGAGGATCCTCTTTGTACGATCTCCGCCGTACACTGAATAGTGAATTCAAGGTATGCGATTAAAGATGGCGTCCCTTGAATTCCTATTGGCTGATTTGATTCTTCCAATTCAAATCAGCCAATAGGATGAAAGCTACTCAAATCCTATTTGCTGTTTAAATTAGCCTAAAGTATGAGAGCAAGTGAAATTCTATTGGCTGATTTGAATAGCCAAAACAATTTCACGAGCTCTCATCCTGTTGGCTGATTTGAACAGCCAATAGGATTTGAGTAGCTCTCTTCCTATTGGATGATTTGAATTGGAAGAATCAAATCAGCCAATAGGAATTTAAGGGACACCATCTTTAATCTCGTACCTTGAATTGACTATTCAGTGTAGAGATCGTACGAAGAGGATCCTCCACGCTCCATGGCTCCGCGGTAGCCGGTCTGCAGTTCCAGGGTCACCGGTCTTCAGCTCCATAGTCTTCAGTCTTCAGCACCGCTCCCCACAGGATGTTCCTGGAAGAAGAAGAGGTTGCGCTTGGAAGAAGACTTCACCGCCTGGAACAGGACCTTCACCGTCGGAATTCAGGAACCGTGAGTACCAGACTTAGTAGACTTAGTATTTTTTAAGGTTTTTTTTGGGGGGTTTGTTCTATATAGATTAGGGATGGGCAGTAAAAGAGCTAAATGCCCAACAAATGCCCTTTTCAGGGCAATGGTTAGTTTAGTTTTTTTAGTGTTAGGTTATTTTATTTTGGGGGTGGGGGTTTAATGTTAGGTGGGACTTTGTATATTTTTTGTAAAAGAGCTGATTATCTTGGGGCAATGCCCTGCAAAAAGCCCTTTTAAGGGCTACTGGTAGTTTATTCTTAGAGTAGGGGGTGTTTTTATTTTGGGGGGTCTTTTTTATTTTCATAGGGATTAGGTTTAATTTTGTTAAATTTGGTAATTTGATTTTTTTATTTTCTGTAATGTTAGCCTTTATTTATTTTTTGTAACTTTAGAATGTATTAGTTTAGGTAATATGGGTTTATTTAGTGGGGTGTTAGGTTAGGGGTTGTTAGGTTAGGGCTTGTTAGGTTAGGGGTTGTTAGGTTAGGGGGTGTTAGGTTAGGGGGTGTTAGGTTAGGGGGTGTTAGGTTAGGGGGTGTTAGGTTAGTGTACTGTGATTAGTTATTTAAATAGTTATTTGCGTTGTGGTTTTTGGCAGGTTAAAGGGTTTAAAAGTTAAATAGGTTTATTGCGATGTAGGGGTTTTGCGGTTAATAGGGTAAATAGGTTTATTGCGATGTAGGGGTTTTGCGGTTTAGGGGTTAATAGGTTTATTGCGATGTGGGGGTTTTGCGGTTTAGGGGTTAATAGGGTAATTAGGTGTATTGTGATGTGGGTGGTTGACTGTTGAGTGGTTATTAATTTTAGTTTTAATTGCGATTTTGTGGGGAAGGCGGAAATATAGGTTCAGAAATGTTAGGTTTATTTTTGGGAGGCGGCTCAGTCTAAACATTATTTATACAGTCACAATGCATATAGTGACTGTATAAATAATGTAGACACTGACATTTTTATTAATGCTTATTTTTTCTGTGTCAGTGTCTCGTCATTATTGATACAGTAACTATGCATTGATACAGAATAAATTATGTGTGGGCGGAGTTATGGAAATTGCCGATCACAACTTCCAAAAATATTTTACTGGGATAGGAATTAACATATACGTCAGTGACAACCAAACACTGCACGTTTGTGGAAAGCCATGCCTCTCTCTCGTGGCAAATCGCATGTGTCGCTCGTGACTAACCATGCCCCTTTCTCGCGCCGGTTACCCAATTTAAATAATAAGTTAAAACATTATCTGACGCAGTTAGGATAAAGCAGTCTGTGAAGAGAGTTGTTGTAGAGAGAGATCAGTTAGATTAATAGCGGAACATCGCATTTAGTTTAGCATTATTAGTTATTACAACCAAAAAGCTTTTATAAAAGCTAAAGATAAGCCTGTTGTTTTTTTATTTTTAGCAGCTTTTCTCAAAGCTTAAGTTGTTAAAAAAAAAAAAAAAAAAAAAGATTGGAGATATTTTACCTCATAAGCTTTATAGAAAGCTAAATAACAGAACATAAATATACTTATAAAGCTTTTTTAAAAGCTAAAGGCATAGATTTAGAGTTTGGCGGTAGCCGTCAAAACCAGCGTTAGAGGCTCCTAACGCTGGTTTTTACCGCCCGCTGGTATTTGGAGTCAGTCAGGAAAGGGTCTAACGCTCACTTTGCAGCCGTGACTTTTCCATACCGCAGATCCCCCTACGCCATTTGCGTATCCTATCTTTTCAATGGGATCTTTCTAACGCCGGTATTTAGAGTCGTGGCTGAAGTGAGCGTTAGAAATCTAACGACAAAACTCAAGCCGCAGAAAAAAGTCAGTAGTTCCGATCAGCCAATAGAATGCGAGCTCAATCTGATTGGCTGATCCAATCAGCCAATCGGATTGAACTTGAATCTGATTGGCTGCTTCCATCAGCCAATCAGAATTTTCCTACCTTAATTCCAATTGGCTGATAGAATCCTATCAGCCAATCGGAATTCGAGGGACGCCATCTTGGATGACGTACCTTAAAGGAACCTTCATTCTTCAGTTGGACGTCGGAAGAAGAAGATGGATCTGCGCTGGAGGTCTTCAAGATGGAGCCGTTCGTCATCGGATGAAGATAGAAGATGCTGCTTGGATCAAGATGGTTGCCGGTCTGGATCTCCTCTTCTTCCCAGATAGGATGAAGACTTTGGAGCCTCTTCTGGACCTCTTCAGCCGCCGCTTGATAGAAGATTTTAGCCGGATTATGGATCGCCAGCCCCCGCTTGGGCTTGGATGAAGACTTCGGAGGACGGATCGGTGAAGCTGGCATTGTGAAGATAAGGTAGGAAGATCTTCAGGGGCTTAGTGTTAGGTTTATTTAAGGGGGGTTTGGGTTAGATTAGGGGTATGTGGGTGGTGGGTTGTAATGTGGGGGGGAGGGTATTGTATGTTTTTTTTTACAGGCAAAGAGCTGAATTATTTGGGGCATGCCCCGCAAATGGCCCTTTTCAGGGCTGGTAAGGTAAAAGAGCTTTGGACTTTTTTAATTTAGAATAGGGTAGGGCATTTTTTTATTTTGGGGGGCTTTGTTATTTTATTAGGGGGCTTAGAGTAGGTGTAATTAGTTTAAAATTGTTGTAATATTTTTCTAATGTTTGTAAATATTTTTTTATTTTTTGTAACAGTTCTTTTTTATTTTTTGTACTTTAGTTAGTTTATTTAATTGTAGTTATTTGTAGGTATTGTATTTAATTAATTTATTAATAGTGTAGTGTTAGGTTTAATTGTAGGTAATTGTAGGTAGTTTATTTAATTTATTTATTGATAGTGTAGTGTTAGGTTTAATTGTAACTTAGGTTAGGATTTATTTTACAGGTAATTTTGTAATTATTTTAACTATTTTAGCTATTAAATAGTTATTAACTATTTAACAGCTATTGTACCTGGCAGTGATGTGCAGTGACGTCAGAGGTTGGTGAGGCAGTGGCTAGGATACGCCTTCATTCTTTAGATATCCTTTGTTGAAGAAATAGCAATGCACATGGGTGAGCCAATCACATGAGGTATATATGTGCAGCCACCAATCAGCAGCTATTGAGCATATTTAGATATGATTTTCAACAAAGACATCAAAAGAATGAAGAAAATTAGATATTAGATGTAAATTGGAAAGTTATTTAAATTTGCATATGGGTTTCATATGGGTTTCATATGGGTTTCATGTCCCTTTAAATTGTGTCTTGGAAAACTGGTCAACTTAGTAAACATCTGATTTTAGTCTAAAAGGATTGTAACAGAAACTCTTTCCAGATAACACAATGCTTGCTCTGATTATGAGATCTAGAAATCCATGCCCATTAAAATATGTTTAAACATACTTTTTACTTTAATGCTGCAAATTATGCTTATAGATTCTTTCATTACATAAGGGATGAGAGTCAGAGGGGGAGGAAGAGAGACAGAGAGAGAGAAAGATACCATGGGGGAGAACACATAAGATGAGAGATGGATAGATAGAGAGAGAGAGACACACACACACACACACACACACACAAGGGTGGTGGGGACCACTGCATTTTAAAGTAATAAAACAGCAGAGCTACAGAGAGTTCAGAAAATTAGTCTATAATTTAGTGTGAAGTACAGAGGCAAGCTGCTAAGTTAGTGGGTGTAAAGTTTGAGTAAACAAAATACAAAAACGACCCTGCTATAAAAGAGTAAACCACATTCATTAAATTATCATTTTCACTAACAGAATCCCTTACAGTAAAATCTTACTTTAATAAGATGAAACACTGCTCTCTGTGCCTCTTTTCCTGCTCTGTAATGATTCAGGAAGTGACAGTGGCACATTCCACTGCACTTAGAGGGGAAGAACAGAACTCTCTTTTTCACTTTAGCAAAGCTAGCAGGTTCACAGGACAGCAACAAAATATATGAAAGTTGTTTTTTTCCGTTTTTGTTTTGTTTTATATGATTTAATATCCAGCCCCAACCCTATGTTCCAATTACTAATGCCTCTCGCTGGATTGGTTCAGCCCAAATAGGACTGCCTCAAATAAAGCACTTATGGGCCATGCAATGATCTTAACCACTGTCATCCAGTAGATGGCGCAGCATGTTGTGTAATGGTGGGCAGACCTGCTTGTGCCTCTCCATTGCACAACATATAGCTGTGAAAAAATAAATGCTGGGGAAAAAAATTAAAAATTTTTTTTAAAGCCAATAAAAAAATATATATTTTTGCCCATATGAAAGGTGAAGCACTGCCTCACCTGCCTCTAGTGACTGCACATCACTGGTACCTGGTTAAAATAATTACAAAGTTGCCTGTAAAATAAATATTAATCCTAAAATAGCTACAATATAATTATAATTTATATTGTAGCTATATTAGGATTTATTTTACAGGTAAGTATTTAGCTTTAAATAGGAATAATTTATATAATAAGAGTTAATTTATTTTGTTAGATTTAAATTATATTTAACTTAGGGGGGTGTTAGTGTTAGGGTTAGGCTTAGCTTTAGGGGTTAATCCATTTATTAGAGTAGCGGCGAGATCCAGTCGGCAGATTAGGGGTTCATTATTGTAGGTAGCTGGCGGCGACGTTGTGGGGGCAGATTAGGGGTTAATAAATATAATATAGGGGTCGGCGGTGTTAGGGGCAGCAGATTAGGGGTACATAGGGATAACGTAGGTTGCGGCGGTGTACGGAGCGGCAGATTAGGGGTTAATAATAATATGCAGGGGTCAGCGATAGCAGGGGTGGCAGATTAGGGGTTAATACATATAATATAGGGGTCAGCGATGTTAGGGGCAGCAGATTAGGGGTACATAGGTATAATGTAGGTTTCGGCGGTGTACGGAGCGGCAGATTAGGGGTTAATAATAATATGCAGGGGTCAGCGATAGCAGGGGTGGCAGATTAGGGGTTAATAAATAAAATATAGGGGTCGGCGGTGTTAGGGACAGCAGATTAGGGGTACATAGGTATAATGTAGGTTGCGGCGGTGTACGGAGCGGCAGATTAGGGGTTAAAAAAAATATGCAGGTGTCATCGATAGCGGGGGCGGCAGATTAGGGGTTAATAAGTGTAAGGTTAGGGGTGTTTAGACTCGGGGTACATGTTAGAGTGTTAGGTGAAGACGTAGGAAGTGTTTCCCCATAGAAAACAATGGGGCTGCGTTAGGAGCTGAACGCTGCTTTTTTGCAGGTGTTAGGTTTTTTTTCAACTCAAATGGCTCCATTGTTTTCTATGGGGGAATCGTGCATGAGCACGTTTTTGAAGCTGGCCGCGTCCGTAAGCAACGCTGGTATTTAGAGTTGCAGTGGCGGTAAATATGCTCTACGCTCCCTTTTTTGGAGCCTAACGCAGCCATTCTGTGAACTCTAAATACCAGCGGTATTTAAAAGGTGCGGGGGAAAAAAAGCAAGCATAGCTAACGCACCCCTTTGGCCGCAGAACTCTAAATCTAGCCGAAAGTTTTTTTTAAAAAAAAGTCTGTTGCTACATAAGTAGCTAAGTAAGGTATAAAATTTAATATTAATTTATATAAATATATTATTATAAAGTATACTCTTTATTTAAAGGGTATACTATTTTTTTATAAATCAAAAAAAATAAAAAATTGGGTTTTATTTTTTTAAGTTAAAAAAAAAGTTGTACATTTAAGTATAGATTAGAATAATATAAGAAAGATATTGCAAATAGAGATTTGCAATATCTGTACATTATTTAGGAAATCAGTTTCTCAAAAAAGGTGTTACAACACCAGTAGATTACATATATATATATATGTATATAAAAATAAATAAATATATATATATATATATATATATATTACAAAAATTACAAAATTCCCATCTTTGCATCAAAACAAAATCCAATTGCACGCTGACCGCAGTCCACTCTTTTAAATTCTCAGGTATGTTGTTAGACCCCAATCTATCTTTTGGACTCCACATAGAAAAACTTGACTCTAAACTTTATCCAAAACTAGGTGCCCTGTACAGAAACAAATCTTGCCTCAGCCCTACAGTAAAGGAAAAGATTGTACAGCAAATGCTGATGCCTATCTTGGATTATGGGGACATAGTATATGCACCTGCTCCGCAAACTCACCTTAATAAACTAAATACGTTATATAACTCGTTCTGCTGCTTTGTGCTACAATGTAACTACAGGACCCACCATTGTGACATGCTAAAAGAACTAAACTGGCTGTCGCTGGAATCCAGAAGCACCCTCCATCTTTCCTGCCTTGTCTTTAAGAGCCTTTCTGGGAAGCTCCCACCCTACCTGAGCAGAATGCTCTCCCCTGCTATTCCCACCTCCTATAACCTCCGATCCAATAACAGCACATTATTTAGCTTGCCTCAATACAAAAAGAAATCAGCCAGATCCTCCTTTTCCTACAGAGCGCCACAATTATAGAATGACCTCCCTCACACTTTAAAAACTTCCCCAAGCCTAAAATCCTTTTAGAGATCCCTCTATACATATCTCAAAACAGAATGCTCCTGTCATGGTTGATTAAATATTTCGTACCTGCTCTATGTTATATGTTTGCATATATTGTGTATTATTATTGTTTTTGTATTTTATTGTACCCTATTGTATCAATGCAATGTTTTGTGATCCCAGGACACAGAAATCTCAATGTATCCTTCCTGGTAAAATATTATATAAATAAATCTCTCTCTCTCTCTCTATCTATCTATCTATCTATCTATCTATCTATCTATATATATATATATATATATATATATATATATATATATAGAGAGAGAGAGAGAAAGATAGATAGATAAAAGCAGCGTTGCTAAATAAAGTGTTGCAATATCTGTAGTAACATCTATACTATAATTGTGTTTGTAAGCACCCGTCGCCGTGACAGCTTCAGGAGCTCCAACTCTCAGCTGTAACATAACAGCTGAGAGCTGGAGCTTCAGGCATCTGCCGCATATGGAGCTGGAGCGCGATCGGTGCTCTGCCTCCATATGAAGCAAGATGCCTGATCGTTACAGACGGTGACACTGTGTGTGTCACCGTCTAACGATCTTCTGCTGGTGCCGGTGGGAGGTGTGAGCGGGTGCGGGTGGGCGGCTCAGCAGGGAAGGGGAGGCAGTGTGAGTGCCCTAATTAAAAAAAAAAAAGACGGGGGAAAGAGAAAAGAGAAGGGGGAGAGAGCAAAAGAGAAAGGGGGAGAGAGCAAAAGAGAAAGGGGAAAGAGCAAAAGAGAGGGGGGAGAGAGTGCAAAAGAGAGGGGGAGAGAGAGAGAGAAAAAGAGAGAGGAGAGAGAGAGCAAAAGAGAAGGGGGGAAAGAGCAAAAAAGAAGGGGGGGAGAGAGCAAAAGATAAGGGGGAGAGAGCAAAAGAGAAAGGGGGAGAGAGCAAAAGAGAAAGGGGGAGAGAGCAAAAGAGAAAGGGGGAGAGAGCAAAAGAGAGGGGAGAGCAAAAGAGAGGGGAGAGCAAAAGAGAGAGGAGAGAGAGAGGAGAGAGAGAGAGCAAAAGAGAGGGGGTAGAGAGCAAAAGAGAGGGGGTAGAGAGCAAAAAAGAGAGCGTAAAAGAGAGGGGGAGAGAGTGAGAGCAAAAGAGGGGGGGGGGGAGAGAGAGCAAAAGAGAGGGGAGAGGGAGAGCAAAAGAGAGGGGAGAGGGAGAGCAAAAGAGAGGGGAGAGGGAGAGCAAAAGAGAGGAGAGGGAGAGCAAAAGAGAGGAGAGGGAGAGGAGAGAGAGCAAAAGAGAGGGGGTAGAGAGCAAAAGAGAGGGGGTAGAGAGCAAAAGAGAGGGGGTAGAGAGCAAAAGAGAGGTGGGAGAGAGCAAAAGAGAGGGGAAGAGAGCAAAAGAGAGCATAAAATAGAGGGGGAGAGAGAGAGCAAAAGAGAGCTGGAGAGAGAGCAAAAGAGAGTGGAGAGAGAGCAAAAAAGAGGGGGAGAGAGAGAGCAAAAGAAGGAGGAGAGAGAGCAAATGAGAGGGGAGAGAGAGCAAATGAGAGGGGAGAGAGAGCAAATGAGAGGGGAGAGAGAGAGCAAATGAGAGGGGAGAGAGAGCAAATGAGAGGAGGGAGAGAGCAAATGAGAGGGGGGAGAGAGAGCAAATGAGAGGGGGAGAGAGCAAAAGAGAGGGGGGAGAGAGCAAAAGAGAGCGTAAAATAGAGGGGGAGAGAGAGAGAGCAAAAGAGAGCTGGATAGAGAGCAAAAGAGAGTGGAGAGAGAGCAAAAAAGAGGGGAAGAGAGAGAGCAAAAGAGAGGGGAGAGAGAGAGCAAAAGAGAAGGAGGAGAGAGAGCAAATGAGAGGGGAGAGAGAGAGCAAATGAGAGGGGAGAGAGAGCAAATGAAAGGGGAGAGAGAGAGCAAATGAGAGGGGGGAGAGAGAGCAAATGAGAGGGGGGAGAGAGCAAAAGAGAGGGGGGAGAGAGCAAAAGAGAGGGGGGAGAGAGCAAAAGAGAGGGGGGAGAGAGCAAAAGAGAGGGGGGAGAGAGCAAAAGAGAGGGGGAGAGAGAGCAAAAGAGATGGGAGAGAGAGAGCAAAAGAGAGGAGGAGAGAGAGAGCAAAAGAGAGGGGGAGAGAGAGAGCAAAAGAGAGGGGGAGAGAGAGAGCAAAAGAGAGGGGGAGAGAGAGAGCAAAAGAGAGGGAGAGAGAGAGAGCAAAAGAGAGGGAGAGAGAGAGAGCAAAAGAGAGGGGGAGAGAGAGAGAGCAAAAGAGAGGGGGATAGAGAGAGCAAAAGAGAGGGGGAAAGAGATTGCAAAAGAGAGGGGGAAAGAGAGTGAGCAAAAGAGAGGGGGAGAGAGCAAAAGAGAGGGGGAGAGAGCAAAAGAGAGGGGGAGAGAGAGCAAATGAGAGCTGGAGAGAGAGCAAATGAGAGCTGGAGAGAGAGCAAATGAGAGCTGGAGAGAGAGCAAATGAGAGCTGGAGAGAGAGCGAATGAGAGCTGGAGAGAGAGCAAAAGAGAGGGGAGAGAGAGCAAAAGAGAGGGGAGAGAGAGCAAAAGAGAGGGGAGAGAGAGCAAAAGAGGGGGGGGCAAAAGAGGGGGGAGAGAGCAAAAGAGGGGGGAGAGAGCAAAAGAGAGGGGAGAGAGAGCAAAAGAGAGGGGAGAGAGAGCAAAAGAGAGGGGAGAGAGAGCAAAAGAGAGGGGAGAGAGAGCAAAAGAGAGGGGAGAGAGAGCAAAAGAGAGGGGAGAGAGAGCAAAAGAGAGGGGAGAGAGAGCAAAAGAGGGGGGGAGAGAGTGCAAAAAAGAGGGGGGAAAAGCGAGCAAAAGAGAGGGGGAGAGAGCAAAAGAGAGAGGAAGAGAGAGAGCAAATGAGAGCTGGAGGAGAGCAAAAGAGAGGGGAGAGAGCAAAAGAGAGGGGAGAGAGTAAAAGAGAGGGGAGAGAGAGCAAGAGGGGGAGAGAGAGCAAAAGAAAGGGGAGAGAGAGAGCAAAAGAGAGGGGAGAGAGAGAGCAAAAGAGAGGGGAGAGAGAGCAAAAGAGGGGGGGGGGGAGAGCAAAAGAGAGGGGGGAGAGAGAGCAAAAGAGGGGGGGGGAGAGCAAAAACTAAATTTATGCTTACCTGATAAATTCCTTTCTCCTGTAGTGTGGTCAGTCCACGGGTCATCATTACTTCTGGGATATTAACTCCTCCCCAACAGGAAGTGCAAGAGGATCACCCAGCAGAGCTGCTATATAGCTCCTCCCCTCTACGTCACACCCAGTCATTCGACCGAGAACCAACGAGAAAGGAGAAGCCAAAGGGTGCAGTGGTGACTGAAGTATAATTTAAAAATTTAGACCTGCCATAAAAACAGGGCGGGCCGTGGACTGACCACACTACAGGAGAAAGGAATTTATCAGGTAAGCATAAATTTTGTTTTCTCCTGTTAAGTGTGGTCAGTCCACGGGTCATCATTACTTCTGGGATACCAATACCAAAGCTAAAGTACACGGATGACGGGAGGGACAGGCAGGCTCTTTATACGGAAGGAACCATTGCCTGAAGAACCTTTCTCCCAAAAACAGCCTCCGAAGAAGCAAAAGTGTCAAATTTGTAAAATTTGGAAAAAGTATGAAGAGAAGACCAAGTTGCAGCCTTGCAAATCTGTTCAACAGAAGCCTCATTCTTAAAGGCCCAAGTGGAAGCCACAGCTCTAGTAGAATGAGCTGTAATTCTTTCAGGAGGCTGCTGTCCAGCAGTCTCATAAGCTAAACGTATTATGCTACGAAGCCAAAAAGAGAGAGAGGTAGCAGAAGCTTTTTGACCTCTCCTCTGACCAGAATAAACGACAAACAGGGAAGATGTTTGTCGAAAATCCTTAGTTGCCTGTAGATAAAATTTCAGGGCACGGACTACATCTAGATTGTGTAGAAGACGTTCCTTCTTCGAAGAAGGATTAGGACACAAAGATGGAACAACAATCTCTTGATTGATATTCCTGTTAGTGACCACCTTAGGTAAGAACCCAGGTTTAGTACGCAGAACTACCTTGTCTGAATGAAAAATCAGATAAGGAGAATCACAATGTAAGGCAGATAACTCAGAGACTCTTCGAGCCGAGGAAATAGCCATTAAAACAGAACTTTCCAAGATAACAATTTGATATCAATGGAATGAA
Organism: Bombina bombina; assembly: GCF_027579735.1. Classification (NCBI taxonomy): domain Eukaryota; kingdom Metazoa; phylum Chordata; class Amphibia; order Anura; family Bombinatoridae; genus Bombina; species Bombina bombina. The sequence continues at coordinate 1,187,510,566 of NC_069500.1, forward strand.
GGGGTTCAAACGGAACACCCTGTAAAACATTAAGAACTAAGTTCAAACTCCATGGTGGAGCAACAGTTTTAAACACAGGCTTAATCCTGGCCAAAGCCTGACAAAAAGCCTGAACGTCTGGAACCTCTGACAGACGTTTGTGTAAAAGAATGGACAGAGCTGAAATCTGTCCCTTTAAGGAAGTAGCGGATAAACCCTTTTCTAAACCTTCTTGTGGAAAAGACAATATACTAGGAATCCTAACCTTACTCCATGAGTAACTTTTGGATTCGCACCAATATAAGTATTTACGCCATATTTTATGGTAAATCTTTCTGGTAACAGGCTTCCTAGCCTGTATTAAGGTATCAATTACTGACTCAGAAAAACCACGTTTTGATAAAATCAAGCGTTCAATTTCCAAGTAGTCAGCTTCAGAGAAATTAGATTCTGATGTTTGAAGGGACCCTGGATCAGAAGGTCCTGTCTCAGAGGCAGAGACCAAGGTGGACAGGATGACATGTCCACTAGATCTGCATACCAAGTCCTGCGTGGCCACGCAGGCGCTATTAGAATCACAGATGCTCTCTCCTGTTTGATTCTGGCAATCAATCGAGGAAGCATCGGGAAGGGTGGAAATACATAAGCCATCCCGAAGGTCCAAGGTGCTGTCAAGGCATCTATCAGGACCGCTCCCGGATCCCTGGATCTGGACCCGTAACAAGGAAGCTTGGCGTTCTGTCGAGACGCCATGAGATCTATCTCTGGTTTGCCCCAACGTCGAAGTATTTGGGCAAAGACCTCCGGATGAAGTTCCCACTCCCCCGGATGAAAAGTCTGACGACTTAGGAAATCCGCCTCCCAGTTCTCCACTCCCGGGATGTGGATTGCTGACAGGTGGCAAGAGTGAGACTCTGCCCAGCGAATTATCTTTGATACTTCCATCATCGCTAGGGAGCTTCTTGTTCCTCCTTGATGGTTGATGTAAGCTACAGTCGTGATGTTGTCCGACTGAAACCTGATGAACCCCCGAGTTGTTAACTGGGGCCAAGCAAGAAGGGCATTGAGAACTGCTCTCAATTCCAAAATGTTTATTGGCAGGAGACTCTCCTCCTGAGTCCATGATCCCTGAGCCTTCAGAGAATTCCAGACAGCGCCCCAACCTAGTAGGCTGGCGTCTGTTGTTACAATTGTCCAATCTGGCCTGCTGAATGGCATCCCCCTGGACAGATGTGGCCGAGAAAGCCACCATAGAAGAGAATTTCTGGTCTCTTGATCCAGATTCAGAGTAGGGGACAAATCTGAGTAATCCCCATTCCACTGACTTAGCTTGCACAATTGCAGCGGTCTGAGATGTAGGCGTGCAAAGGGTACTATGTCCATTGCCGCTACCATTAAGCCGATCACCTCCATGCATTGAGCTACTGACGGGTGTTGAATGGAATGAAGGACACGGCATGCATTTTGAAGCTTTGTTAACCTGTCTTCTGTCAGGTAGATCTTCATTTCTACAGAATCTATAAGAGTCCCTAAGAAGGGAACTCTTGTGAGTGGAAAGAGAGAACTCTTCTTTTCGTTCACCTTCCATCCATGCGACCTTAGAAATGCCAGTACTAACTCTGTATGAGACTTGGCAGTTTGAAAGCTTGAAGCTTGTATCAGAATGTCGTCTAGGTACGGACCTACCGAAATTCCTTGCGGTCTTAGTACCGCCAGAAGAGCACCCAGAACCTTTGTGAAGATTCTTGGAGCCGTAGCCAATCCGAATGGAAGAGCTACAAACTGGTAATGCCTGTCTAGGAAGGCAAACCTTAGATACCGGTAATGATCTTTGTGAATCGGTATGTGAAGGTAAGCATCCTTTAAATCCACTGTGGTCATGTACTGACCCTTTTGGATCATGGGTAGGATTGTCCGAATAGTTTCCATTTTGAACGATGGAACTCTTAGGAATTTGTTTAGGATCTTTAAATCCAAGATTGGCCTGAAGGTTCCCTCTTTTTTGGGAACCACAAACAGATTTGAGTAAAACCCCTGTCCATGTTCCGACCGCGGAACCGGATGGATCACTCCCATTAGTAAAAGATCTTGTACACAGCGTAGAAACGCCTCTTTCTTTATTTGGTTTGTTGACAACCTTGACAGATGAAATCTCCCTTTTGGGGGAGAGGATTTGAAGTCCAGAAGATATCCCTGAGATATGATCTCTAACGCCCAGGGATCCTGGACATCTCTTGCCCAAGCCTGGGCGAAGAGAGAAAGTCTGCCCCCCACTAGATCCGTTCCCGGATCGGGGGCCCTCGATTCATGCTGTCTTAGGGGCAGCAGCAGGTTTTCTGGCCTGCTTGCCCTTGTTCCAGGACTGGTTAGGTCTCCAGCCTTGTCTGTAGCGAGCAACAGCTCCTTCCTGTTTTGGAGCAGAGGAAGTTGATGCTGCTCCTGCCTTGAAATTACGAAAGGAACGAAAATTAGACTGTCTAGCCTTAGGTTTGGCTCTGTCTTGAGGCAGGGCATGGCCTTTACCTCCTGTAATGTCAGCGATAATTTCTTTCAAACCGGGCCCAAATAAGGTCTGCCCTTTGAAAGGTATGTTAAGTAATTTAGAAGTAACGTCAGCTGACCAGGATTTTAGCCACAGTGCTCTGCGTGCCTGAATGGCGAATCCGGAATTCTTAGCCGTAAGTTTTGTTAAATGTACTACGGCATCTGAAACAAATGAATTAGCTAGCTTAAGTGTTTTAAGCTTGCTTGAAATCTCATCTATAGTTATTGAGTCAAGAGTCTCTTCCAGGGACTCGGACCAAAAAGCGGCCGCGGCCGAGACAGACGCAATACATGCAAGGGGTTGCAATATAAAACCTTGTTGAACAAACATTTTCTTAAGGTAACCCTCTAATTTTTTATCCATTGGATCTGAAAAGGCACAGCTATCCTCCACCGGGATAGTGGTACGCTTAGCCAGAGTAGAAACCGCTCCCTCCACCTTAGGGACCGTCTGCCATAAGTCCCGTGTGGTGGCGTCTATTGGAAACATTTTTCTAAACACAGGAGGGGGGGAAAAGGGTACACCGGGCCTATCCCACTCCTTAGTAATTATCTCTGTAAGCCTCTTAGGTATAGGAAATACGTCAGTACTCGCCGGTACCGCATAGTATCTATCCAGCCTACATAATTTCTCTGGGATTGCAACGGTGTTACAATCATTCAGAGCTGCTAATACCTCCCCTAACAGTACATGGAGGTTTTCGAGTTTAAACTTAAAATTAGAAATGTCTGAATCCATTCTATTGGGATCAGAACCGTCACCTGCAGATTGAAGCTCTCCGTCCTCCTGTTCTGCATACTGTGACGCAGTATCAGACATGGCCCTATTATTAACAGCGCACTCTGTTCTCACCCCAGAGTGATCACGCTTACCTCTAAGTTCTGGTAATTTAGACAAAACTTCAGTCATAACATTAGCCATATCCTGTAATGTGATTTGTAATGGCCGCCCTGATGTACTCGGCGCTACAATATCACGCACCTCCCGAGCGGGAGATGCAGGTACTGACACGTGAAGCGAGTTAGTCGGCATAACTCTCCCCTCGTTGTTTGGTGAATGATGTTCAATTTGTACAGATTGACTTTTATTTAAAGTAGCATCAATGCAATTAGTACACAAATTTCTATTGGGCTCCACTTTGGCTTTAGCACATATAGCACAGAGATATTCCTCTGAGTCAGACATGTTTAACACACTAGCAATTAAACTAGTAACTTGGAAATACTTTTCAAAGCAATTTACAAATAATATGAAAAACGTACTGTGCCTTTAAGAAGCACAGAAAAAAGTTATGACAGTTGAGTAATAATAAACCGGAGAAACTATAACATCAAATTCTTTCCGGTAAAACACAATTTTAGCAAAGGATTGCCCCCATTAGCAATGGATAACTAACCCTGAATAGCAGAAAAAATGTACAGAATATAAACGTTTTTTATCACAGTCAAAGCACAATCTCACAGGTCTGCTGTGAGTGATTACCTCCCTCAAACTAACTTTTGAAGACCCCTGAGCTCTGTAGAGACGAACCAGATCATGCAGGGAAGAAAACAGACTTGTGACTGAATTTTCTGATGCGTAGCAAAAGCGCCAAAATAGGCCCCTCCCCCTCACACACAACAGTGAGGGAGATCAGTAAACTGTCTTAAATTAAATAAAACAACCGCCAAGTGGAAAAAAACAGTGCCCAAACAATTTTTCACCCAGTACCTCAGATAATTAAACAATTTAACATGCCAGCAAAAACGTTTAACATCAATAAATGAAATGTCATTAGAAAGCCTGTTGCTAGTCATTCCCACTGCAAGTTAGGCTAAAGTCTTATGCATACAGTATTATCCCAGTGAAGTGCCATTCCCCAGAATACTGAAGTGTAAATATACATACATGACAGCCTGATACCAGTTGCTACTACTGCATTTAAGGCTGAGCTTACATTATATCGGTATGGCAGTATTTTCTCAGTCAATTCCATTCTCAGAAAATAATATGCTGCTACATACCTCTTTGCAGGTTAACCTGCCCGCTGTCCCCTGATCTGAAGTTTACCTCACTCCTCAGATGGCCGAGAACAGCAAGATGATCTTAACTACGCCGGTTAAAATCATACAAAAAACTCAGGTAGATTCTTCTTCAAATTCTACCTGAGAAGGAACAACACACTCCGGTGCTGTTTTAAAATAACAAACTTTTGATTGAAGGTATAAAACTAAGTATAATCACCACAGTCCTCTCACACATCCTATCTATTAGTTGGGTGCAAGAGAATGACTGGGTGTGACGTAGAGGGGAGGAGCTATATAGCAGCTCTGCTGGGTGATCCTCTTGCACTTCCTGTTGGGGAGGAGTTAATATCCCAGAAGTAATGATGACCCGTGGACTGACCACACTTAACAGGAGAAAGAGAGGGGGGAGAGAGAGCAAAAGAGAGTGGGGGAGAGAAAGCAAAAGATGCAGGTGGATTCTTTCACCACCCTGCCATTTTTTGAATCCAAAGCTGCATCCAGGTGGATTCCGACACTGGCAGGGTGATTCTGTCACCACAATAGAACACCCTTCCAAAAATTGCAGGGTGGTTCCGTCACCACAAAATACTGCCCTCTGGGCAGGCTTTCCCACTTATTTATATAAAAGAAGAGTTACAAAATAGGTTGTTTCTACATCTGTAGTTTAAACAAACATTAGACTGCCCTTTGGGCAGGCTTTTTGGGCAGGCTTATCGACTAGTTATTTAATAATCTTGCTTTATGTCCTTATTAAATCAAAATGGAACATAGTTCTCTCACTGAAAACACAAAAGGACTTAACAAGCTTTGGTGTTCAGTAACCACTTTCTAGGAACATATACAGTAATATAACATACACATCCATGTTAAAATGTCTACACAAGCAGAGCTGTACTATGGACTTATTATATAAAGGGTGTATTCATTTCCCCTATCTAGGAGTGTTTCCTGTCCTTATTAGCACATACATTAAAGTTTATCTCTACAGCAGAGAGGCAACTAAAGGATGACAGAACAGCAAATTAACTAGTGTCTTTTCCTTCTGCTCTTGCTGAGTGTGTGACTTTTATGCCGAAACCAATGACAGAAATAAGATAATTAATTATAAAGTTCCCAACATTGTTGCACACAGCACAATAGCTTAATAAGCAATCCTGGCATCTTTTAAGCATCATTCTTCCTTTTAACTATAGATCCTCTACTTAAACCATATATCTGATTTTATAGATTTAAACTGGGAATCAGGAAAAAGTAATCTCAGAATAAGTATATCCTCTCCACATTTGTTTTTTTAATTGTATGATTATTAAAATGACATATTACATAACATATTTTGCCAGGTATTTTATTCACTGCAGGTTATGTGTTTCCATGTGTGTTTATAAAACGTGCACACATGCATGATACTAGGTATTCAGCAGTGCACCAACAACCTATTAGCTTCCTACAGAACACTCTGCTATGAATAACACAGACCCATCACCTGAGTCTCTCCCTCCTGCAGAAGTCAGTCCATGGGCTAAGTTCTGACAGAATGTGCTTTATAAGCTTTTATCACTGTCTGCATATCCTTTATTCTGAGTCTCTCGCTCCTGCAGAAGTCAGTCCATGGGCTTCTGACAGAATGTGCTTTATAAGATTTTATCACTGTCTGCATATCCTTTATTCTGACTCTTTCCACATCACCTTAGCTATGCAGCTAAGTCAACTCCCACCCTTTTCTGTTTCCTCATCTAATGCTTAAACTCCATCCTTTTCTGCAAAAGCCAAACTACAATCTTCCTACAGCAAACTCTTCGCCCCTTAAAGACCCTTTTATGGTTTAGCCGCTATATGGATTAAATGTATAAACAGGCCAAGAGACAATCACCTAAATTACAAGTTATGCGCTAAACACGGTGCGAAAAGGCTAAAAAAATTGTGGTACTGCACTTTCCATAGCGTTTATCTCTTTTATAGTGTTAGGATTTTTTTTATTTTGTAATTTAGGTTTTTTATTTTTAGTTTATTTTAGTTTTTTAAAATAGTAATGTTAGGTTTATTTATAGTTTAAGCTTAGTTTTTTTTTTTATTTCACAGGTAAGTTTTTATTTATTTTAAGGTAGTTATTTTGTAACTTTAATTTAAAATTAGGGAGTGTTAGGTTTAAGGGATAATAGTTTAGTGTGACTCGATGTGGGGGTCCGGCGGTTTAGGGGTTAATAGGTTTATTTTAGTATTACGATGTGGGGGCTGGCAGTTTAGGGGTTAATAGTACAAGTACTCTTGTAATACTGTGTTTTATGTATCTCATTGTATCCTGTTGCTACTGGAACACTGTCTTAAGTGTTTACTTGGTTCCCACTTTTATAATAATGCTCAATATCTTCATACTCCTTTTTGCTACCTCTTGTCTCTGTAACAAACTACATTACTCAATCACTCCTTCTCCCTCTCCACCTGCACTGTTCATTAGCCCATCTCTCTTATACACACCTTACTTTTGTACTCATGAACTTTACCTACCTAAACACTCTCTCTCCCCCCTGCACTTCAGCCCAAAAACAGTCTTACTACGGCAAATTTGCTTCTCATCTCATGTCACTCTCCCTCTTGCTCATACTAGCTGCTGGCGACATCCCCCCTAATCCTGGTCCCTCACAACCTCCTAGCCTTTCACATCCCTGTGTGCCTTTCAACAGACTTCATAAACAAAACTATGGTAACCTTAACCATATTCCTCTTACATCTAAAACCACCTCCCCCTTGTGCACTCAGGAACTCTCGCTCTGTTTGCAACAAGCTCACTTCTATACATGATCTCTTTATCTCCCACTCTCTTAACCTTCTGGCTCTTACAGAAACCTGGCTCTCTGCTTCAGACACAGCATCCACATCTATCTGCCACTATAACTCCACCCTTACATCGGTCATTGACAATCTGGCCCTTCCAACTATAGCTCTGAAACCACACTCTCATCCTCAGCCCTGGCATACTCCTCTGACATGGTACCTACACAGATGTTCCCGTACTGCTGAGCGACACTGGAGGAAATCTCGGAGTTCAGCTGACTTTCTTCACTACAAGTTCATCCTGAACTCCTACTACTCTGCCCTTAATCTCTATAAGCAACAATACTTCTCTATTCTCATCTCTACTCTTTCCTCTAACACAAAACGTCTGTTCTCCACGTTCAATACTCTTCTCTGCCCACCCCCCTTCTCCTAATACAACCTCTCTCTCAGCTCAAGATTTTGCCAGCCACTTCAAAAACAAAATTGACTCTATCAGAAGTGAAATCAGCTCTCAACACACTACCAATCTCCCACCCCCTCAAAAGCTCACAATCATCCAAAACCCAAATATCCAAAAATGCAGCTTTTGCCCCTGTTAACGAGGATGAAGTTTCTGCCCTTATACTGTCCTCCCACCTCACTACCTGTCCCCTCTACCCCATCCCCTCACAGCTACTCCCCCTCCCTCAATTCTACCCTCACCCCCATACTCGCACACATTTTCAACCTCTCCCTCAGCACTGGTATATTTCCCTCATCTCTAAAACATGCACTGGTCACACCTATCCTCAAAAAAATCTTCCCTCGATCCAACCTCCCCATCCAGCTACCACCCTATTTGCCTACTCCCTCTTGCCTCAAAGTTCCTAGAAAAGCTAGTATACGCACGTCTATCCCATTTCCTTACACTAAACTCTCTTCTTGCAATCTGGATTTCGTCCCTATCACTCTACAGAGACAGCAATTGTCAAGGTTACCAACGACCTACTTACAGCAAAATCCAAAGGCCACTTCTCTCTGCTTATCCTCCTTGACCTGTCTGCAGCCTTTGACACTGTTGACCACCCTCTTCTGCTCCAAACCCTCCAATCCTTTGGCATCTGCGACACAGCTCTCTCGTGGTTCTCTACCTATCTGACTAACCGTACATTTAGTGTAGCCTTCTCCGAGCATCCTCTGCCCCGTTACCACTTTCTGTTGGGGTACATCAAGGCTCTGTCCTCGGTCCCCTTCTCTTTTCAATCTACACGTCATCATTAGGTTCCTTAATAAAGTCCCATGGGTTTCAATATCATTTGTACGCCGATTACACCCAAATCTACCTCTCTGCACCAGACCTACCTCCTTCCTTACTAACCCGTGTCAATAACTGTCTTTCTCATATCTCATCTTGGATGTCCTCTCACTACCTTAAAGGGACACTGTACCCAAAAAAATTCTTTCGTGATTCAGATTAAGCATGAAATTTTAAGCAACTTTCTAATTTACTCCTATTATCAAATTTTCTTCATTCTCTTGGTATCTTTATTTGAAATGCAAGAATGTAAGTTTAGATGCCAGCCCATTTTTGGTGAACAACCTGGGTTGTCCTTGCTGATTGGTGGATGAATTCATCCACCAATAAAAAAGTGCTGTCCAGAGTACTGAAACAAAAAAAGCTTAGATGCCTTCTTTTTCAAATAATGATAGCAAGAGAATGAAGAAAAATTGATAATAGGAGTAAATTTGAAAGTTGCTTAAAATTGCATGCTCTTTCTGAATTACAAAAGAAAAAATTTGGGTACAGTGTCCCTTTAAGCTAAATCTCTCCAAAACTGAACTAATTTTTCCCCTTTTTTCCAATGTCTCCACCCCCAAAATTTCTGTAACTGTTGATAATTCCATCATTACTCCTACCCTGCATGTCCGATGTCTTGGGGTCACACTTGACTCAGATCTTTCCTTCACTCTTCACATTCAGTCCTTGACTAAAGCCTGCCACTTCCACCTTAAAAACATCTCTAAAATTAGACATTTCCTTACACAAGATACAACCAAGATTTTAATCCACTCTCTCATCCTTTCCCGCCTCGACTACTACAACTCCGTCCTCTCTGGTCTAGTTCCTTTACAATACATTATGAATGCCTCTGCCAGGCTCATCTTCCTTACTCGTCGATCTTCATCTGCTGTGCCTCTCTGCCAATCCCTTCATTGGCTTGCTCTTGCCTCTACAGGGAGTGCAGAATTATTAGGCAATTTCTATTTTTGAGGATTAATTTTATTATTGAACAACAACCATGTTCTCAATGAACCCAAAAAACTCATTAATATCAAAGCTGAATAGTTTTGGAAGTAGTTTTTAGTTTGTTTTTAGTTATAGGTATTTTAGGGGGATATCTGTGTGTGCAGGTGACTATTACTGTGCATAATTATTAGGCAACTTAACAAAAAACAAATATATACCCATTTCAATTATTTCTTTTTACCAGTGAAACCAATATAACATCTCAACATTCACAAATATACATTTCTGACATTCAAAAACAACACAAAAACAAATCAGTGACCAATATAGCCACCTTTCTTTGCAAGGACACTCAAAAGCATGACATCCATGGATTCTGTCAGTGTTTTGATCTATTCACCATCAACATTGCGTGCAGCAGCAACCACAGCCTCCCAGACACTGTTCAGAGAGGTGTACTGTTTTCCCTCCTTGTAAATCTCACATTTGATGATGGACCACAGGTTCTCAATGGGGTTCAGATCAGGTGAACAAGGAGGCCATGTCATTAGATTTTCTTCTTTTATACCCTTTCTTGCCAGCCACGCTGTGGAGTACTTGGACGCGTGTGATGGAGCATTGTCCTGCATGAAAATCATGTTTTTCTTGAAGGATGCAGACTTCTTCCTGTACCACTGCTTGAAGAAGGTGTCTTCCAGAAACTGGCAGTAGGACTGGGAGTTGAGCTTGACTCCATCCTCAACCCGAAAAGGCCCCACAAGCTCATCTTTGATGATACTAGCCCAAACCAGTACTCCACCTCCACCTTGCTGGCGTCTGAGTCGGACTGGAGCTCTCTGCACTTTACCAATCCAGCCACGGGCCCATCCATCTGGTCCATCAAGACTCACTCATTTCATCAGTCCATAAAACCTTAGAAAAATCAGTCTTGAGATATTTCTTGGCCCAGTCTTGACGTTTCAGCTTGTGTGTCTTGTTCAGTGGTGGTCGTCTTTCATCCTTTCTTACCTTGGCCATGTCTCTGAGTATTGCACACCTTGTGCTTTTGGGCACTCCAGTGATGTTGCAGCTCTGAAATATGGCCAAACTGGTGGCAAGTGGCATCTTGGCAGCTGCACGCTTGACTTTTCTCAGTTCATGGGCAGTTATTTTGCGCCTTGGTTTTTCCACACGCTTCTTGCGACCCTGTTGACTATTTTGAATGAAACGCTTGATTGTTCGATGATCACGCTTCAGAAGCTTTGCAATTTTAAGAGTGCTGCATCCCTCTGCAAGATATCTCACTATTTTTGACTTTTCTGAGCCTGTCAAGTCCTTCTTTTGACCCATTTTGCCAAAGGAAAGGAAGTTGCCTAATAATTATGCACACCTGATATAGGGTGTTGATGTCATTAGACCTCACCCCTTCTCATTACATCACCTAATATGCTTAATTGGTAGTGGGCTTTCGAGCCTATACAGCTTGGAGTAAGACAACATGCATAAAGAGGATGATGTGGTCAAAATACTCATTTGCCTAATAATTCTGCACTCCCTGTAGGATTAAACACAAAATCCTCACTCTGACATGCAAAGCTCTCAACTGCACTGCTCCCCCCTACATTTCAGAACTTGACTCCAGATACTCTACCTCCCGTCCCCTTCGATCAGCTCAGGATCTCCTCCTCTCTTGTTACTTCCTCACATTCCAGTTTACAGGACTTCTCCAGACGGGCCCCCATCTTGTGGAACTCCCTGCCTCGCTCCACAAGACTCGCCCCTAGTTTTAACATCTTCAAGCGCTCCCTAAAAACTCTACTATTCAGGGATGATTGCAACCAACACTAACCTTTCCTAACTCCATTGCTTTCTCTTTGAACTCCTTAGAATGTAAGCCTATGAGCCCAGCTGTTTGCAGATCGCCTTCATAAGAGCCGAGTACAACAGTGAAACTCTCGGCAGGGCCCTCTACCCACTTGATCCCTGCAAAAGCTATCCTGTATACCGACTATGTTTACAGAGCTGTGGAATCTGTTGGCGCTCTACAAATACCTGATAATAATAATAATAATAATAGGTTTATTTTAGTATTTGCGATGTGGGGGGTTGGTGATTTAGGGGTTAACAAGTTTCTTATAATATTTGCAATGCGGGGGGATGGGGATTAGGGGTTAATACTTTAATTTAGGTAGTCGCGATGTGTGTGGGGATTAGGGGTTAATAGGTTTATTTAGTGTTGGCAACGTGGGGGTGTTGGCGGATTAGGGGTTAATAGGTTTATTTAGTGTTGGCGATGTGGGTGGGCGGCGGATTAGGGGGCCTATTTACTATGGTGCGAGTGGACATGATCCAATATAGTGGATCATGTCCGCTGCACATCGATAAATGCAGACAGCATACACTGTCGGCATTTATCATTGCACCAGCAGTTCTTGTGAACAAGAACCCGATTGTATCCGATTGGGTTGATTTCTGTCCGCCGCCTCAGAGCAAGCGGACAGGTGATGGAGCAGCAGCCTGAAGGATCGCCGGAAACACGGGAGATCAAGCACCGTACGGAGCTTGATAAATTGACGCCTAGGGGTTAATAAGTTTATATGTAAAGCCTGATCATTTTATGGTTGCTTTTATACTACACAAACTACATTTCTGTCCTAAGCATGTTAGAATTCCTTAACAGTTTAGTACTCTTCTTTATCTTCTAAAACTACTACATCTATTGAAAGACTGTTTGATGAATCCACTGAGGAAGTTTTTGGCCTTAGTTTCCTTACAAACATCAATGTAACAGGTGCTATGTCTAATAGTGACTGTTGAGGCCACATCACTTTGGGTGGACATTGGTTTTTATGTTGATGGGGATAAATGTTGCATTTGTAAATCTGTGACCTTTGATCAGTAGATTATGTTATGGGGAAATCTTTATTCTTAACTATAACATTGTTTATAACTTTTTGTAATCATAGCAATATTTTTTTATTTTTTTCCAATTAAAAGAATTCTTTAAACAATATTATTCCTGAGTAATCTCTGGATATGACTTTGATTTATAACAAAAAAAAAGTATTATAAAAACTAGCAAGAACAATGCAGTTAAACTTTCATACCTCAGTAGACCACAGTATGACAAATTATTTTAAAATCAAATGTGCCAGGCCAAAAACTGGGCTCAAGAAATGTTAATTTTTCATGGTTCACTAATTTATATATAATTTAGAGATACATATATCAAAGACATTAGTAGAACACTCAAAAACCCTTTGAAGTCAGTGGTACAATTTTCAGAAACTTTTAAGGCCCTGCACTGTAAACTGGCTTTAGAGCAATGCTCTGGTGTGGTTACTGAAACTGTGATACTAGTAACATTAAACCCAAAGGCAATACCTCATTTAAAAGGAGAGACTTTCATAACCTATTAGGGCAGTGATTGCCAACTTTCTAACACATGGGAGCCGCAGCTCAATATATGTATTAGAAGCCTTAAGGGTCCCATATACATTTATCGACATAAAAAAGACAAATAATACATTTCCTAATAATGTCCATATTTTTAATTCTGTTTTCTCTAGAGGTCATAACAACTAGTACAGAGGGCCACCAGTTGGTCATTCATTTCTTAGTTGATTGCCATGCAATTGTGGCAGATTATCTGGTAAACCTTCTGCAGATAACCAGCAAAGTATGAATAAATTGCAAGATTTCTTAATACAAGGGTGGTTTCTAGGTTTCAAAAGTATCTAGTGTTAGAGTTCAAAACAAAACTAAATTCCACCAAACCAGATGCAACCCTCTTTAGTTCTTTCCTTTGTTCTTTCCTACAGAATGCCCCATCTGGCAAACTGCTATAATCTCAAATACAGAGGTAAATTTTATAGAATGTAATCCCACATATAAAAATACATGGCAGTTATACATTATGTATCTTAGCATAAAGAGAACTATTGTACAGCCTGCAGTCACATGTAAGGTAGTTGTAGAAGCAGGCGTCTTGCTCGACCCTAGTTTTCATAGTTTCAAGACTTCAAGTTTAAGGACTATTGTTGCAGGATTAAATACAATGTACGCTAACCTTTTCTTACCTAAGTCTCCCTCCTCTTTCTGTTGTCCCATTAAACTCCCTTAGCATGTAAGCCTATGAGCCAGGCTGTCCTGTAGATCTGATTCTAAGGTGATCTACAACCGTTGGGAATGCTTGGAATGGCCCTCTAACCATTTAGGGCGCGATCCGATATCGATCGCAGTTTGCGGCGCAAGCGAGGGAACCGGCGTCGCCCGCAGTTTCAGCTCGCAACTCGAGCCATCCCATATAGGTCGCCGTCAGATGCTAACGTGCCATAAGTCTCACAAACCAGCGATGTCCAGAAATCTGCGTAAGTACAAATTTCTGGCGTCGCCAGTGATTTGCGCCACGTTAGAATCTGCCGGCGCCTATAAAACCTGACTAAAGTCTAAAACACCCGCACTGTCTAACACGCCTCTCTAACATAGCCCGCACTGTCTAACACGCCTCCCTAACATAGCCCGCACTGTCTAACACGCCTCCCTAACATAGCCCGCACTGTCTAACCCTCTATCCGCTATCCCCCCTCACTAGCCTAACAATAAAAAAGCTATTAACCCCTAAACCGCCGCTCCTTTACCCCGCCGCAACCTAATAAAGTTATTAACCCCTAAACCGCCGCTCCCGTACCCCGCCGCCAGCTATATTATATCTATAACCCCCTAAAGTGAGCCCTTAACACCGCCGCCATCTATATTAAAATTATTAACCCCTAATCTAAGCCCCTTACACCGCCGCCATCTCTATTAAAATGATTAACCCCTAATTTAATCTACCTACCCTGCCGCCAGCTATATTATCTATATTAACCCTAAGTATATTATAGTTAATATAGGTATTACATTATATATATTAACTATATTAACCCTAATTATATTAGGGTTAATATAGTTAATATAGTTACTATAGTATTTATATTAACTATATTAACTCTATCTAACCCTAACTAAATTTATATTAAATTAATCTAATTCATTTATAAACTAAAATATTCCTATTTAAATCTAAATACTTACCTATAAAATAAACCCTAAGATAGCTACAATATAATTAATAATTACATTGTAGCTATGTTAGGGTTAATATTTATTTTACAGGTAAATTGTTAATTATTTTAACTAGGTATAATAGATATTAAATAGTTATTAACTATTTAATATCTACCTAGTTAAAATAATTACCCAATTACCTGTAAAATAAATCCTAACCTAAGTTACAAATACACCTACACTATCAATAAATTTAATAAACTACTAACATCTATCTAAAAATACAATTAAATTAACTAAACTAAATTACAAAAAAAACAAACACTAAATTACAAAAAATAAAAAAAAGATTACAAGATATTTAAGCTAATTACACCTATTCTAAGCCCCCTAATAAAATAATAAACCCCCAAAATAAAAAAAATTCCCTGCCCTATTCTAAATTCAACAAATTTCAAAGCTCTTTACCTTACCAGCCCTTAAAAGGGCATTTTGTGGGGCATGCCCCAAAGAATTCAGCTCTTTTGCATACAAGAAATACAATACCCCCCCCCCCCATTACAACCCACCACCCACATACCCCTATTCTAAACCCGCCCAAACCCCCCTTAAAAAAGCCTAACACTACCCCCCTGAAGATCTCCCTACCTTGTCTTCACCACACCGGGCCGAACTCCTGATCCGATCCGGGCGATGTCTTCCTCCAAGCGGCAAAGAAGAATTCTTCCTCCGGCGATGTCTTCCTCCAAGCGGCAAAGAAGAATTCTTCCTCCGGCGACGTCTTCCTCCAAGCGGCAGCAAAGTCTTCATTCTTCCGGCGGCATCTTCAATCTTCTTTCTTCGCTCCGCCGCCGCGGAGCATCCATCCCGGCCGACTGCTGAACTTGGAATGATGTACCTTTAAATGACGTCATCCAAGATGGCGTCCGCCGAATTCCGATTGGCTGATAGGATTCTATCAGCCAATCAGAATTAAGTTAAAAAAATCTGATTGGCTGATTGAATCAGCCAATCAGATTCAAGTTCAATCCGATTGGCTGATCCAATCAGATTGAGCTCGCATTCTATTGGCTGATCGGAACAGCCAATAGAATGCGAGCTCAATCTGATTGGCTGATTGGATCAGCCAATCGGATTGAACTTGAATCTGATTGGCTGATTCAATCAGCCAATCAGATTTTTTTAACTTAATTCCGATTGGCTGATAGAATCCTATCAGCCAATCGGAATTTGGTGGACGCCATCTTGGATGACGTCATTTAAAGGTACATCATTCCAAGTTCAGCAGTCGGCCGGGATGGATGCTCCGCGGCGGCGGAGCGAAGAAAGAAGATTGAAGATGCCGCCGGAAGAATGAAGACTTTGCTGCCGCTTGGAGGAAGACGTCGCCGGAGGAAGAATTCTTCTTTGCCGCTTGGAGGAAGACATCGCCGGAGGAAAAATTCTTCTTTGCCGCTTGGAGGAAGACATCGCCCGGATCGGATCAGGAGTTCGGCCCGGTGTGGTGAAGACAAGGTAGGGAGATCTTCAGGGGGGTAGTGTTAGGCTTTTTTAAGGGGGGTTTGGGTGGGTTTAGAATAGGGGTATGTGGGTGGTGGGTTGTAATGGGGGGGGGGGTATTGTATTTCTTGTATGCAAAAGAGCTGAATTCTTTGGGGCATGCCCCACAAAAGGCCCTTTTAAGGGCTGGTAAGGTAAAGAGCTTTGAAATTTGTTGAATTTAGAATAGGGCAGGGAATTTTTTTTATTTTGGGGGTTTATTATTTTATTAGGGGGCTTAGAATAGGTGTAATTAGCTTAAATATCTTGTAATCTTTTTTTTATTTTTTGTAATTTAGTGTTTGTTTTTTTTTGTAATTTAGTTTAGTTAATTTAATTGTATTTTTAGATAGATGTTAGTAGTTTATTAAATTTATTGATAGTGTAGGTGTATTTGTAACTTAGGTTAGGATTTATTTTACAGGTAATTGGGTAATTATTTTAACTAGGTAGATATTAAATAGTTAATAACTATTTAATATCTATTATACCTAGTTAAAATAATTAACAATTTACCTGTAAAATAAATATTAACCCTAACATAGCTACAATGTAATTATTAATTATATTGTAGCTATCTTAGGGTTTATTTTATAGGTAAGTATTTAGATTTAAATAGGAACATTTTAGTTTATAAATGAATTAGATTAATTTAATATAAATTTAGTTAGGGTTAGATAGAGTTAATATAGTTAATATAAATACTATAGTAACTATATTAACTATATTAACCCTAATATAATTAGGGTTAATATAGTTAATATATATAATGTAATACCTATATTAACTTAGGGTTAATATAGATAATATAGCTGGCGGCGGGGTAGGTAGATTAAATTAGGGGTTAATCATTTTAATAGAGATGGCGGCGGTGTAAGGGGCTTACATTAGGGGTTAATCATTTTTATATAGGTGGCGGCGGTGTAAGGGGTCAGATTAGGGGATAGATAAGGTAGATGGCGGCGGTTTTAGAGGCTCACAGTAGGGGGTTAGTTTATGTAGATGGCGACGGGGTCCGGGAGCGGCGGTTTAGGGGGTAATAACTTTATTAGGGATTTCGGGGGGGGGGGGTCGCGGTTGACAGGTAGATAGACATTGCGCATGCGTTAGGTGTTAGGTTTATTTTAGCAGATCGCGGTTGACAGGGAGATAGACATTGCGCATGCGTTAGGTGTTAGGTTTATTTTCTAGTTAGTTTAGGGAGTTACGGGGAGTTACGGGGCTCCAATAGTCAGCGTAAGGCTTCTTACGGCTGCTTTTTGTGGCGAGGTGAAAATGGAGTAAGTTTTCTCCATTTTCGCCACGTAAGTCCTTACGCTGCATATTGGATACCAAACTGCGCGGGTTTGGTATACCTGCCTATGGCCCAAAAAACTGCGGGCGACGGCAGAAATATACGCGCGTAACTTCTAGGTTACGCCGTATATGTGATACCAAATCCGCGCAAATATTGGCGTCGCCGGCTTTTGCGGGCGACGCTTTATATCGGATCGACCCCTTCTTATAAATGTTACATTTGCATATTATACCTATGTTTATAATGTTTATAGAGCTGTGGAATCTGTTAACCCTCTACAAATAAATAGTAATAAAAATAAGAATAACAGTTATAACCAGTAGTTTGTCACTGTCTAAAGAAAAATGTGAGAAAATTTAGTGCTTTAGCCCCTATTAGTAAACACCAACAAACACTAATTAAAGTGCAAAAATTACATAGTATATCATTTTAATATTACAGACCCTGCAAGTCAACATAGAGAACTGCTTGACCCGAGTAGACATGGCCCTTAAAGGGACATTATACACTCATTTTTTCTTTTTATAAATGTTTTGTAGATGATCTATTTATATAGCCCATAAAGTTTTTTTTTTTTTTTAAATGTATAGTTTTGCTTATTGCTCTGATTTGTTTGCATATGACTCCTAACCAAGCCTAAAGTTTTATGAGAATACCATCAGCTACCTACTCCAGCTTGCTCCTGTTTGTATAAAGGGTCTTTTCATATGCAAAAGAGGGGGGGGGGGGAGGGTCTTATTTACCACTTGCAGTGGGCTTTCCAGCTACCTTTTCAGCAGAGCTAAACTGAGAGCTTCTAAGTAAGTTTTTAAACAGTTTTATACTGGATTATTTTTTTTTTTTTTTTAAATATTAGCTTTTATTAAACATTTTCGTTGACAGGATGAAAAAAGACATGACAATAGCATATAACAATAATATAATCATCGTTACAGTTACAGATATCCTCCCAATGGAGAACTGCTAGGTTGCACATACTTGTGAAACACAATAATATTAAAAATAGCAACAAAAACAAAGGAAAAGAAAAAAAAGAAAAAAGGAAAGGATAAGAAAGAGTGTGCTGTCGCCTCAACTTATACTGGATTTTTATATCAGTATCTGCATCTTATTCTTTATAGCAGTGTCTATTACATGCAGTTATATGAAAATTAGTGTATACTGTCCCTTTAAGCCAATCATTGCCCCTGATGGCTAGCTCACTGGCCTTGACTGCTCAGGACCTTTGCTGAGCTTAACCAAATATACTAGGAGGGTCACTAGTACTAAAATAATGTGCTCTAATGAATTGGAGTATGTCATTTTATAATGGTGCTTTAGTATATAATTTCAGATGCTTTACAGTTTTCATAAGTGCTATCAAATGATAAAATATACACTACAAATCATTTTACTGTACTTGATCAAATTATACATATTGTATCCATATTTAAATGTATTAAAAACATTGGACCAAATGATTTTATTTTCTAAATTTGCAACGTTTTCATATTTTTATATGGCTAAAGTCTACACGAAGGACTTTTTAGTCATAAATCTTTATAACTTAGAAAGTTCTAATTATGTAAAAATGCATTTAAAGCAACGGAAAAGTGTAGCAAATATGTCAAGTAAATTACCTAATTGCAGCACTAGTCTCAGGAGAATGTGTTAAGCAGTTTTAGAATTTAAATGTAGCTTTAGAAGCCTCAAGGCAAGTATATTACATCCAAAAATTCAATATTCAATATTTTACAAAATAGTTAATAATAATGATTTTTCTAGGATTTTAGTTTGGCTGAGATGCCCAATAAATTACGGATTTAATATGTTCCTTATCATCCCCTGTCAGAAGTAATCTATAGAAAGACTATTTTGGTCCTGATGCAATGTATAAATTAACTGAGTATATTAGTAAATTGAAAATCTAAGCATAAAAAATGATTTATAGAATCAAACAAATGATACATTTTTAAGATAGATCAGTAGCCTGAATATTGCTCCAAAAACTGTCAATCCTGTTTTTGTGGCATTGGGAAGTAATTGCACCTTCCTCTAGGTCAGGAATCTAACATTGTGAAAAAAACATAATTTATGCTTACCTGATAAATTCCTTTCTTCTGTAGTGTGATCAGTCCACGGGTCATCATTACTTCTGGGATATTACTCCTCCCCAACAGGAAGTGAAAGAGGATTCACCCAGCAGAGCTGCATATAGCTCCTCCCCTCTACGTCACTCCCAGTCATTCGACCAAGGACCAACGAGAAAGGAAAAGCCAAGGGTGAAGTGGTGACTGGAGTATAAATTAAAAAATATTTACCTGCCTTAAAAACAGGGCGGGCCGTGGACTGATCACACTACAGAAGAAAGGAATTTATCAGGTAAGCATAAATTATGTTTTCTTCTGTTAAGTGTGATCAGTCCACGGGTCATCATTACTTCTGGGATACCAATACCAAAGCAAAAGTACACGGATGACGGGAGGGATAGGCAGGCTCTTTATACAGAAGGAACCACTGCCTGAAGAACCTTTCTCCCAAAAATAGCCTCCGATGAAGCAAAAGTGTCAAATTTGTAAAATTTGGAAAAAGTATGAAGCGAAGACCAAGTTGCAGCCTTGCAAATCTGTTCAACAGAGGCCTCATTCTTGAAGGCCCAAGTGGAAGCCACAGCTCTAGTAGAATGAGCTGTAATTCTTTCAGGAGGCTGCTGTCCAGCAGTCTCATAAGCTAAACGAATTATGCTACGAAGCCAAAAAGAAAGAGAGGTAGCGGAAGCTTTTTGACCTCTCCTCTGCCCAGAGTAAATGACAAACAGAGAAGACGTTTGTCGAAATTCCTTAGTTGCCTGTAAGTAAAATTTTAGAGCACGGACTACATCCAGGTTGTGCAGTAGACGTTCCTTCTTTGAAGAAGGATTTGGGCATAAAGAAGGAACAACAATCTCTTGATTGATATTCCTGTTAGTAACTACCTTAGGAAAGAACCCAGGTTTAGTACGCAGGACTACCTTATCCGAATGAAAAATCAAATAAGGAGAATCACAATGTAAGGCTGATAATTCAGAGACTCTTCGAGCCGAGGAAATAGCCATTAAAAATAGAACTTTCCAAGATAACAACTTTATATCAATGGAATGAAGGGGTTCAAACGGAACGCCCTGTAAAACATTAAGAACAAGGTTTAAACTCCATGGTGGAGCAACAGTTTTAAACACAGGCTTAATTCTGGCCAAAGCCTGACAAAAAGCCTGGACGTCAGGAACTTCTGACAGACGTTTGTGTAACAGAATGGACAGAGCTGAGATCTGTCCCTTTAATGAACTAGCAGATAAACCCTTTTCTAAACCTTCTTGTAGAAAAGACAGTATCCTAGGAATCCTAACCTTACTCCAAGAGTAACCTTTGGATTCACACCAATATAGGTATTTACGCCATATCTTATGGTAAATCTTTCTGGTAACAGGTTTCCTAGCCTGTATTAAGGTATCAATAACTGACTCAGAAAATCCACGTCTTGATAAAATCAAGCGTTCAATTTCCAAGCAGTCAGCTTCAGAGAAGTTAGATTTTGATGTTTGAAGGGACCCTGTATCAGAAGGTCCTGTTTCAGAGGTAGAGACCAAGGTGGACAGGATGACATGTCCACCAGGTCTGCATACCAAGTCCTGCGTGGCCACGCAGGTGCTATTAGAATCACTGATGCTCTCTCTTGTTTGATTCTGGCAATCAATCGAGGAAGCAACGGGAAGGGTGGAAACACGTAAGCCATCCTGAAGTCCCAAGGTGCTGTCAGAGCATCTATCAGGACTGCTCCTGGATCCCTGGATCTGGACCCGTAACGAGGAAGCTTGGCGTTCTGTCGAGACGCCATGAGATCTATCTCTGGTTTGCCCCAACGTCGAAGTATTTGGGCAAAGACCTCCGGATGAAGTTCCCACTCCCCCGGATGAAAAGTCTGACGACTTAAGAAATCCGCCTCCCAGTTCTCCACTCCCGGGATGTGGATTGCTGACAGGTGGCAAGAGTGAGACTCTGCCCAGCAAATTATCTTTGATACTTCCATCATAGCTAGGGAGCTTCTTGTCCCTCCCTGATGGTTGATGTAAGCTACAGTCGTGATGTTGTCCGACTGAAACCTGATGAACCCCCGAGTTGTCAACTGGGGCCAAGCCAGGAGGGCATTGAGAACTGCTCTCAATTCCAGAATGTTTATTGGCAGGAGACTCTCCTCCTGACTCCATTGTCCCTGAGCCTTCAGAGAATTCCAGACGGCACCCCAACCTAGAAGGCTGGCGTCTGTTGTTACAATTGTCCAGTCTGGTCTGCTGAATGGCATCCCCCTGGACAGATGTGGCCGAGAAAGCCACCATAGAAGAGAATTTCTGGTCTCTTGATCCAGATTCAGAGAAGGGGATAAGTCTGAGTAATCCCCATTCCACTGACTTAGCATGCACAGTTGCAGTGGTCTGAGGTGTAAGCGTGCAAAGGGTACTATGTCCATTGCCGCTACCATTAAGCCGATTACCTCCATGCATTGAGCCACTGACGGGTGTTGAATGGAATGAAGGGTGCGGCAAGCACTTTGAAGTCTTGTTAGCCTGTCCTCTGTCAGGTAAATCTTCATTTCTACAGAATCTATAAGAGTCCCCAGGAAGGGAACTCTTGTGAGTGGAACGAGTGAACTTTTCTTTTCGTTCACCTTCCATCCATGTGACCTTAGAAATGCCAGCACTAACTCTGTATGAGACTCGGCAGTTTGAAAGCTTGAAGCTTGTATCAGAATGTCGTCTAGGTATGGAGCTACCGAGATTCCCCGCGGTCTTAGTACCGCCAGAAGAGCACCCAGAACCTTTGTGAAGATTCTTGGAGCTGTAGCCAATCCGAATGGAAGAGCCACAAACTGGTAATGCCTGTCTAGGAAGGCAAACCTTAGGTACCGATAATGATCTTTGTGAATCGGTATGTGAAGGTAAGCATCTTTTAAATCTACAGTGGTCATGTATTGACCCTCTTGGATCATAGGTAAAATTGTCCGAATAGTCTCCATCTTGAACGATGGAACTCTTAGGAATTTGTTTAGGATCTTTAAGTCCAGGATTGGTCTGAAAGTTCCCTCTTTTTTGGGAACCACAAACAGATTTGAGTAAAACCCCTGTCCCTGTTCCGATCGTGGAACTGGATGGATTACTCCCATTAACAAGAGCTCTTGTACGCAGCGTAGAAACGCCTCTTTCTTTGTCTGGATTGTTGACAATCTTGACAGATGAAATCTCTCTCTTGGAGGAGAGTATTTGAAGTCCAGAAGGTATCCCTGAGATATTATCTCTAGCGCCCAGGGATCCTGAACATCTCTTGCCCAAGCCTGGGCGAAGAGAGAAAGTCTGCCCCCCACTAGATCCGATCCCGGATCGGGGGCCCTCCATTCATGCTGTTTTAGGGGCAGCAGCAGGTTTCCTAGTCTGCTTGCCCTTGTTCCAGGACTGGTTAGGTTTCCAGCCTTGTCTGTAGCGAGCAACAGCTCCTTCCTGTTTTGGTGCAGAGGAAGTTGATGCTGCTCCTGCTTTGAAATTACGAAAGGAACGAAAATTAGACTGTCTAGTCTTGGCTTTGGCTTTGTCCTGAGGCAGGGCATGGCCTTTACCTCCTGTAATGTCAGCGATAATCTCTTTCAACCCGGGCCCGAATAAGGTCTGCCCTTTGAAAGGTATATTAAGCAATTTAGACTTAGAAGTAACATCAGCTGACCAGGATTTTAGCCACAGCGCCCTGCGTGCCTGAATGGCGAATCCTGAATTCTTCGCCGTAAGTTTAGTAAGATGTACTACGGCCTCCGAAATGAATGAATTAGCTAGTTTAAGGACTCTAAGCCTGTCCGTAATGTCGTCCAGAGTAGCTGAACCAATGTTCTCTTCCAGAGACTCAATCCAGAATGCCGCTGCAGCCGTGATCGGCGCAATGCATGCAAGGGGTTGCAATATAAAACCTTGTTGAACAAACATTTTCTTAAGGTAACCCTCTAACTTTTTATCCATTGGATCTGAAAAAGCACAGCTATCCTCCACCGGGATAGTGGTACGCTTAGCTAAGGTAGAAACTGCTCCCTCCACCTTAGGGACCGTTTGCCATAAGTCCCTTGTGGTGGCGTCTATTGGAAACATTTTTCTAAATATCGGAGGGGGTGAGAACGGCACACCGGGTCTATCCCACTCCTTAGTAACAATTTCAGTAAGTCTCTTAGGTATAGGAAAAACCTCAGTACTCGTCGGTACCGCAAAATATTTATCCAACCTACACATTTTCTCTGGTATTGCAACTGTGTTACAATCATTCAGAGCCGCTAACACCTCCCCTAGTAATACACGGAGGTTTTCCAGTTTAAATTTAAAATTTGAAATATCTGAATCCAGTCTGTTTGGATCAGAACCGTCACCCACAGAATGAAGTTCTCCGTCCTCATGTTCTGCCACCTGTGACGCAGTGTCTGACATGGCCCTAATATTATCAGCGCACTCTGTTCTCACCCCAGAGTGATCACGCTTACCTCTTAGTTCTGGTAATTTAGCCAAAACCTCAGTCATAACAGTAGCCATATCCTGTAATGTGATTTGTAATGGCCGCCCAGATGTACTCGGCGCTACAATATCACGC